>NC_080767.1:30045357-30351511 GCF_020826845.1 Diceros bicornis minor | reverse complement strand
CTGAGAGAAATGAGCGCATATTGCCCGCAAAAGGCACGTTAGAGGATGTACTTAACAGCTTTAGTCATAATAGCCAAAAATCGAAAGCAATTCACGTGTCCATCAACAGAAAAATGAATAAAAGTTGAGTTATTTGTATAATGAAATGTTATACAGCAATAAAGAGACCAACCTTCTGCTATATGAAATAGCATGATTGAATCTGACGGATGTAATGTTGAGCTAAAGAAGCCAGACACAAGAGCTCTACTGTATGATTCACTTTACACGAACTTTAAAAACAGACAAAACTAACTTTATGGTGATAAGAATCACAAGAGTGTTACTTCTTAGATTCTGGTCCTTCAGAAGGGGCAAGAAAGAGCCTTCTGGCTTGATGAAAATGTTATATATCTTGATCTGTGGGGTGGTTACATTGGTGCACATATGGAAAATTCATTGAGCTTTGCACTTCAGATTTATGTGCTTTACTGATATATGCCATCACCCAATACATTTTTTGGACACTGGCCAGGAGCTCTGTGCTTATAGACAGAGCTGTCAATATTGAGTTTTACTGTAGGATGATCTGGCTGGGAAAGCTTTTTAAAGGAAGGGACCCCCAATGACAGTATCTTTAATTCTTTCTGGTGTCGCTAGTCAGACTCCAGAGAAAACTCTTACAATATTCTGTATTCAAGATAGAGGTCTGGCAGCAAAATCTGTATAAAGGGCTGTGGGTTTCAGCATCTAATGTTCATATATAGTCATATCATTCCCTTGTATTTTGTATGATGCACTAATATGAGCTATACTTGGCAACTCTCAGTCTCAACCTTCTCCAGAAAGGAAACCTCCCAACTTATTCTGGGATAGGAGAGGAACAATATTCCAGTAGTGTGGAGTGAAAAGGGGAATCTAGGGATCCAATTTCTGAAATAGTTTATTTCTCTTTCACTTCCACATCCAGAGGTTCCAAGGGATCCCAGTTTCTGGGTCTTTTGAGGATTCTTTGGTGTTGACAAGATTGATTCTTTTACTTTGTCTACTGCCAGTTTAGGATTGAGCATTTCCATGTCTGTTAACTCAGTCATCACTGCCAATGAAAAATCGTACTGCCAAGAGTTAAACAAATAAGGAAGACTTTATTAAGATTATTGCAATAGGGGAGAGAGATTGAACTCAACTTCACTGAAACAACAGGCAGGAAGGTTTTTAAGAGCTGGAGTGAGCCAATGGAAAAGTGATGGATAAGGTTGCTCAATGTGCCATATGTATTTGCTAACTGGCATCCATTGAAGTTAGGCTCCTATCCTCCCATAATGACGGGGAGATAGTGTGGTATCTTGATATTTACATTGCCAAGAGATGCATCTCTGGCCCTTGAGAAAGATATTCCCAGGTTTTGAAACTGGCAAGAACGTGAGAGAAGATTTTCATCTCAAGAAGGCAGAGAATAAATTTAACATTGCAAGTTATCTAAAGTAAAGCTCTAAGAAAATGAAGGCCAGAAGTCCACAGTCAGGAAGAAACTATATAAAATTTAGTCACGTTGAGGGCAATGTTAGAGTGTCTTGACCACCACTCCCTCATCCATATGGTTTTCCATTTCCAAAATTTTGTTACTATTGTTTGCTTTCCATTCTTCTCTGTCCTTGTGGGTTTTATGTCTTTTTTAAAAAGTCACTGTATTTTTACTAGGGTTTTAGGAGAGAGTGAAATTAGATGCATGACTTCAATGTAACATCTTTAACCAGAGGCATGAGAATTCTTTAAGGAAGACATATCGTATACCACTAAACAATTTATACATGTGGATACAGGCAGCTTCCGGATTTCTTTAGAGGAGGAGCTTAGGAACAGGAGTCTTGTTTCAAGGGGGAAGCTAGGAGATTTGTTTACATAGAAAGTGCATTTTTGCCATGGACTATGGTTATGGATTAGTATAAATAGCCTAAATCCTTAATGCTACCATTTAACATAGAGAAAGGAGTAAAGCTTCCAAAGTTTTTTATTTGTTTTTTTTTTTTAATTTTTTTGTTTATTACAGTAATATTGGTTTATAACATTGTAAAAATTTCAGGTGTACATCATTGTACTTTTATTTCTGCATAGATTACATCATGTTCACCACCGAAATACTAATTACAACCCATCACCACACGCATGTACCGAATTATCCCTTTCACCCTCCTCCCTCCCCCCTTCCCCTCTGGTAACCACCAATCCAATCTCTGTCCCTATGTGTTTGTTTACTGTTGTTATTATCTACTACTTAATGAAGGAAATCATAGGGTATTTTTTTTAATGAAGCATCACTGTACTAATTTGGTCTGTTATGAGAGATATAGAGGGGAAATTGGGCAATTATGAGTGTTAGCTCTATCAAGGTGCTGGGGAACTCTGTCCCATGACTCCCTGTCTTTAGATTCCCAAAGTGGAGCCCTGTTCAGCCTCCTACTGGTATTAGCCTGAGAGCCAGCAGGTCCATGTTTCTGAGTATCTCAGTTAAGGTTTCAAAATACAAATACAGAATACTTCAAAATTCCTGAAGACATGGGTTGAGTTGGGTCACAGTACCATGTGTCCTAGATCATCTTGAATACCCAGTAGAGACCCTCTCCTTTCTGGTCTTCTCTATTCCAGCTGATGAACGTGACTATGAAACTCCAACATCCCCTTCAGATATGGCCTTGCCTTAGCTTTGCAATCTGTTGTTGAACACTTGGTCTCCTCATCTGTAATTCTAGTCTCTCTCTCTTTCTCTCTCTCTCTCTCTTCCCCCCCAAACTTGTTTATAACCTCAGTTTAGCAATCTGAATTTTGCTTTTAGTTATTTGCCGTCAGTATTTGTTATTCTTTTGTAAAATTGAAATATAATTAACATACAATATTATGTTAGTTTCAGGTGTACAACATGATTCAATATTTGTATATATTGTGAAATGACCACCATGCTAAGTTTAGTTAACATCCATCACCATACATAGTTACAGAAATTTTGTATTTATTATTCTTGACTCTGAACCCTGATCTCAGTTGATCTCATCAGAAATGTTGTCAGGAGGAATCTGAGCTCTTCCTTCTTTCCTCCAAAATTAAGGTCATCCACAATGCCTTCTTGTCAGTAACAAGGGTAACAGTAAGAAGGTAAATTTTGGTCAAGCAAGCTTGCAGGTACTGTCATTGGAATAGTCTCTCTACTATGCCCAAGCCGTCTTTTACAGGTTGGCAGACACAGTAGATGACAAAGCAGCAGAGGTAAGTAAAGGGACCTCATCACTCTGAGATAACAGAGGTAGAGGTTGTCCTAAGATCCTGGAAGTACTTCATTGTTTTCTCTAGGATCTACAGAGTTTTCTGAGGCTATAGAGAGTATGGATGGGAAATCCTTTTAGAGAAAGGAAGAACCAAAGGATAGGGTGAGAGATATTAGCACAGGGCCCTTGAGTAGGGTAAAAAGAGCAAAAAGTAAAAACTGGGCTCATAATGGAGTCTTTTGGACCCTTCTTTGAAGTTTTGGGAAATTTTCTGATGTTAACTGGTTGGTGCCATAGACTGAGGGATCTCTGTATGAATAGTCTTATCAAAGCATTATATATCAACAGAGATGATGAAAGTCATGCAGCTCTTCCCTAAAATAACTGACAGTACCCTCTAGATCCTCAGTGGAAATGAATGAACTTACTCGCTGAAGGCAGAATCTGGATGTCAGGAAAGCATGGAGTACTTTACCAGTCTGTATCACCCTCCTCTTCAAGAGAGATATACAATCAGCTGAGTATTAGGGGAGTCTCTCGCTGTCCAAGATATGGTTATTAAAATGTGCCCAGTCAGAGGAGTCTAATCTTTGGGAGGCATCATATTCCCCACCAACAGATGGAGTAGGGGAGAAAATAACTTAGCTTGTGACTTTCTGATCGCTCAGAAAAGAGTTATATAGCTCTAAGCTATGTTCTGCAATTAGTGTATGGTTCAGGGATAGATAGATATGCAACAGGTCTCAGATATGGTTCTTGCTAAAGCTTGAAGTATTAACTTCAAAATATGAACAATGCTTCAGTAAATCTATTGATGTGGAGGTAAGTTTTTCTTTAGGAGTGCAGTTTGGATAGAAATTGGGAAAGGAACATATCTAGATCTGTAAGATATTGATAACAAAATATAATGACAAAAGGAGAGATTTCTGACTTAGCAGAAAGGGTACTAGTTGGAGAGCCTGGATACTCTGGATCTTGTACCATATCTTCCCCTAAGTCACAGGATGAAGCTTTTCTGTAACTTCATTTTCTGAACCTTAGCTTATTTATCTGTGAATGAAATGGGAGTGTTGAACTAAATGAATTTTTCTTAATTTCTATTGAGCATCAAAACACCTGAGGAGGGTTTAGTTTTCATTTTTAAATAGAGGTACCCAGACTGTATCTTAGAAAATTTAACTCAGTAGGTCAGAGGATTCTGTATTTTTAGCAACCATCTCATTTGATTATGATAAATTGGTCCATAGACCAATGTTTGGGGACCTATTGACTAGATGATCTTATAGGTTCTATTAGTTATTAAACTTCATTGTTCTTCTGTAAAAGAAAGTATACAAGATAGGAAGGGAAAGAGAGACTAAAGATATTAAACTAGGACTATTGAGAGATTAAATATAAATGTGGTGATAGAAAATCAGTTTCTATCTGTATTGGTTGATGGTGATGCATTCTCTGACATCCAATGTTATGAGTTTGAATTCTGTATCAAATATTAACAAGCTGCGTGTCCTTGTGCAAATTACTTAAACATCCTTAGCCTCAGTTTCTTCTCTATACAATGGTAAGAATAATGATCTCTGCTTCCTACTGTAATTAAGGATTAAAGGAGACAATCTGTATGAAGTGCTTAGTAGAGTGCCTGACATATAAGAGGTGGCTAGTAAATGTTAATACAAGATAATGATGGTGCCAATGACAGAAAGTCAAACACAGGGGAAAATGTAGAACACCATATTTCCTATTTTAGAAGAAATGACAAGGAAAAATGGAACATGAGTCCTTCATATTCTCTTCACTCTGAAGTGAGATATTATGGGGATTTTTTTATTGAGGTCATGTTAGCTTATAACATTGTGTAAATTTCAGGTGTACATTATTATATTTCAGTTTCTGTATAGACTGCATCATGTTCAACACCAATAGTCTAGTTTTTATCCATGACCATCATGTGTGCCTGTTTATCCATTTCACCCTCTCCCCACTCCCTCCTACTCTAGTAAGTACTAATCTGTTCTACTTATCTATATGTTTGGTTATCTTTCACATATAAGTGAAGTCACACAGTATTTGTCTTTCTCTCAGCTCCATCCATGTTATTTCAAATGGCACTGTGAGGATTTTTAAAAGAAAAATTTTGTACGGACATTGGGGCTACTTCACAAGAAAATGTGAGATTTAGCTCACCTCAGTCTACTCAGGTATCCATGCTACTGCAATGATGAAATTGATGTGTGGCTGTAAACCTCGTCCAGGCTTGGGAATACCGGAGATGAACATGCCCAGAGCCTCCTTGGAAGAGTATCCTCTGTATAAAAGATGGACTGGAGGTAAAGAGAGAGGAAAGAAAAGAACTATGAGATTCCTAAGAAAAAGAGAAAGGAAGGAAGTAGGGTCAGATTGAAGATGAAGTAAGGATTGGCAATGAAAACAAATTTAAAGAGAGAATCTGGAGTTGGAAGATTTGGGAGTCAGCATATTTAGGTTCTAGAAGAAATGTGGCATTCTTTTTTTATGTAATTAAATTTTTTGAGGTAATATTGTTTATATCATTACATAAATTTCAGGTGTACATCATTATATTTCCATTTCTGTGTAATCCTACATTGTTTTCACCACCCCAAGTCTAATTGCCATCCATCACCATACAAATGTGCCCTTTTACCCTGTTTGTCCACGCCCCCCCCCTTACTCTCTGGTAACCACCAATATATTCTCTGTCTTTATGTGTTTGTTGTTGTTGTTGTTTATCTTCCATATATAAGTGAAATCATATGATATATGGCTTTCTCTGTCTCACCTATTTCACTTAGCCTAATGCCCTCAAGGTCCATCCATGTAGTTGCTAATGGCAAGACTTCATCTTTTTCTATGAAGTAGTATTCCATTGTGTGCATGTGCGTGTGTGTGTGTGTTTGTGTGTGTGTGTGTGTATACACCACATCTTCTTTACCTATTCATCTGTTGATGAAGACACTAGGTCATTTCCAAATCTTGGCTATTGTGAATAATGCTTCAATGAACATAAGAGTGCACATATCTTTTCAAATTAGTTTTTTCATGTCCTTTGGATAAATACTTGGAAGTGGAATAGCTGGATCATATGGTAGTTCTATTTTTAATTTTTTGAGGAATCTCTATACTGTTTTCCAGAGTGGCTTTGCAAGTTTACATTCCCACCAGCAGTGTGTGAGTGTTCCCTTTTCTCCACATCCTCTCCAAGACTTGTTATTTCTTGTCTTTTTAATAATAGCCATTCTGATAGGCATAAGGTGGCATCTCATTGTAGTTTTGATTGCATTTCCCTAATAATTAGTGATGTTGAGCATCTTTTCATGGGCCTGTTGGCCATCTGTATATCTTCTTTGAAAAAAAAAATGCCTGCTCAGTCCCTCTGAACATTTTTTAATTGGGTTGTTTGTTTGATGTTGTTGTTAAGTTGTAGGCATTCTTTATATATTTTGGAAATTAACCCCCTACAAGATATATGATTTGCGAATATCTTCTCCCAGTTGTTAGGTTGTCTTTGAAATCTAGCTTTCCAACTGACCTTTTTTAGCTTCCAGATGCTACAGAGTCATGCAAAACCCATTCAGCATCTCTGAATTTTTCCTCTGAGGAATATCTGAGTCACCAGAGCAACAGCAGTTATTCTTTGTAATTTTCCTGTGTATGAATCTTGTCACCTTGGCTGGGAATGTGATCATCATCCTGGCTATCAGCTCTGACCCACACCTCCACACACCCATGTACTTCTTTTGGCCAACTTGTCTTTTGTTGACATGAGTTTAACATCCTCCACAGTTATCAAGATGCTGGTAAATGTACAAACTCAGCAGCATAACATGTCCTATTCTGGTTTCCTCACTCAAATGTATTTCTTTCTTATATTTGGTGTCCTGGACAGCTTCTTCCTAATTGTAATGGCCTATGACCTCTGTGTGACCATTTGCCACCCTCTCCACTACTTCTCAGTCATGAGCCCCTAAGTCCGTGGCCTCCTAATGGCGTTGTGCTGGGTCCTCACTCACTCTGTTGCCCTGACTCACACCCTCCTCATGGCTCAGCTGTCCTTCTGTATTGTTGGGGAAATAGCTCACTTTTTCTGTCACATAACTCCTGTCTTGAAGTCGTCGTGTTCTGACACCCACATCAACGAGTTGACAATTTTTGTCTTAGGAGGCACGGTACTAATAGTCCCCTTTATATACATTGTCATCTCTTACATCCACATTGTATGGGCCATCCTGAGGGTCCGAATGCCTGGTGGGGGTGGAAAGGCGTTTTCCACCTGCAGTTCCCATCTCTGTGTTGTCTGTGTGTTCTGTGGGACCCTCTTCAGTGCCTATCTGTGTTGCCTCTGAAGACAACGGCCTTGCAGCAGCTGCCGTGTACACAGTGGTGACCCCTATGTTGAATCACTTTATCTATAGCCTAAGGAACAAGGACAGGAAGGGGAACCTTAAGAGGCTTCTCAGTCACGGGAGGATTGTTTCCTCTAAGATATAGTGATAGCAACATTTAATGAAAAGAGATAGTCTTGGAGTCAGACAAACTTGGCTTCAGTTTTGAGTCTGCTACATACCAGCCATAAGCCTGTAGTTTGTTACCTAACGTCTCTGAGCCTTAGCCTTCTCATCTATAAAATAGAGATAATTTCTATTTAACAAGGTGATTTGGAGGATTAACTAAGATGAACTATGGAGCGCTTCTAGTATAGTGGCTAATACAGTCATGCGCTGCATAACTATATTTCGGTCAATGATGAGCCATATATACGATAGTGGTCCCATAACATTAGTACCATATAGCCTAGGTGCGTAGGAGGATGTACCATGTAGTTTTGTGTAAGTACACTTTATGATGTTCGCACAAAGACAAAATTGTCCACCGATACATTTCTCAGAATGTATCCCCATCATTAAGCAAGGCAGGATTATAACAGTAGGTTTCCAAAAAATGATAGCTATTATTATTATTACTGTTGTCACTCTCCATTAGTCCTTCCCACTCAAAAAGTCTTAAAATATTTTCTCTGAGATTGAATCCTTCAACAAATATGTACTAGACACCTACTGTTTGCTGGGAGCTCTTGTAGGTGCCGGGGATACAGCACAGAACAAGACAGAGTCCCTGCTTTCATGATATTTTCATTCTAGATTTTTAATTTGTCAGCCATAAAAAATTGGAGAACTTCTGTCTTTTTTACAGTACTAAATGGAAGTTAAGACAAAAGAAATAAAAGATAGAGGTTACATTCCTGGAGGTGCAGAATAGGTCAAGAATTCCCCATCAGAAAATTGAATTTCACTGTTTACGTTTCCGGACTGGTTGTCCCATTTCCCATGGTTCACCAAGATTTCACCAGGAAGGATGTTAGAGCTCCTTGTGCTGCCTCTTTCCCGTGCTGGTCAGAAATGTTCAATGCCAGCATCTTTTTGGTGGCCAGTAGGTGTGAACACTGCAACTCTCTTTCCTTATTCACCTTCAGATCCAAAATGTAAGCTGCTGGTTTAAATTGCTAGCAGAGATGGAAAATTACTAGCAGAGCTAGTAATTACAGCAGCGAAAATTACTAGCAGAGAGAGAAAAAATATGTTTTAAGGCATATATATTTTCTTCTGCCTCAAAGAATCCTTTACATATAAAAATATATTATTCTTAAAAAATAAGGGCCGTAAAATTTTCCCTTACTTCCCTCTGGTATGACAAAGTGTCCACTGGCTCCCTAAACCCCCCTTCCCCCCTGCAGTCTGTCTCTCAGACTCAACCTATCTTAAAATGTTTCATGATTCTTGTATTTTTTCAACAAATATTTATTGAGCATCTTTCATGGAGTCAAACTGTCCCAGGCTTCAGCATTTGGTGAGTACAAATGTGAATCACTTTGAGCAGCATGCCACATCTTAGTACTTGAAGTTTCCATTTGTTCGATGACCTGGCACAGGACTTCTAGTCTTTTCCCTAGGTCACTTTTCCAGATATTCTCTCTAGGAGTCCTTTAATGGGGTGAGGGGAGTGTTCTCCTATAACCAGAGCAGGAGCTGGTTGCAAGTCTGGAGTTCTCTGCTCTCATCTCCTTAGTCTGCAACTCTCTTTCATTCTATTGACATCTAATGTTCTACAGACTATGGGCCACTGACAGTCTCCTCTGAGCCACTGACCTCTAGCTTGCTTCTGTCCTTTGAATCCTTTGAACTGGAAGAAAATATCCTCTACTTCTCATAATCAGCTCTTTCAGGAGCGGGTGCCCTGGCAGAGATCTAAGGCCCCTGATGACATAGTTTGTGGACGTGAGGGAGGCTTTGATGTGAGATTATTGGATACAGTCTCACACCATCTCTGCAAGCCTTGTCCCTTCTGATATCTTGAATCAGCTGCTCAAACTGGCCCAATCAGCTTCACTTTCTGGTTTCTCTAGATGGTGCTTTCTCTAGACAGCCTTCTAGTTTCTTTCTAGATTCTGACACTCAGGGAATCTTAATCCATGGGCAGTGCATTACATGTTTTGACCCTGTCTCGGTTGGATTTAAATTCTTTCTCACAGGCCCAAACAGACTAGGAGATGAGACTGGGTGTCCATTTTGATTTCCCCAATATTGTTCTGGGGTAGTTAGTAATTAGGTCAGCACAGAGTGTACAAAGGTCCACCAAAGGGCACTGTTGCCTGTGACTGTTCAGTAGTCTAACATTCTTAGATCCCACCCAGTCAAAAGAGTTACCACTCTATTTAAAGTTACAAATTTATTCCTCCCTTAATAGGTTTTACTACACCTACCGCAATTGCCTAACTTAGAACTTCTATTCCTTGAAGGTCACCCATTTCAGCTAAAGTTCATATGATGTTGATATTAAAATAATTTACTCTGAATTACAAATTATTTATAAATCTTTGCATTTCAGTAATGTAAGGTGAGTAGCATGCGCATTTAAATGGAATCAGCCCAAAGGAGTGATGAAGAGCTTCCTGTCACTCCTTGTCTATTTAGGGAATTTGCCTTCTTGCTTGGAACGCTTTTTTAAAAATCAGGTAGTCAGAAACCTGTTTCCTCACTTTCTTAAGACTGTTAAACTTAATCAAAAGCATTCAAAGAGCCTAGTCCCCTATACTGCTCTAAAGATCAGTTCACAAAGCCAGAAATCAAGAACAGTCCTTCATTCTTCCACCTACTTCCCATCAATTACCAAGACCTGTCTACTTCCCATCAATCACCAATCAATTACCAACTCCTGCCTAGTTCATCCATTCTCTTCTCTAGCCCCATTCCCTTGTCTTCATTCAGGCACACATAATTTTGTTACTTGGATGTACAGTGATCTTCTAACTGAGCTCCTGTCTCCAGGCTCTCCAATCCATTGCACATACGTGATCACTTCTGTAATCTTTCTAAAACACTAACATAACCTTCCACAGGTTTAATACCTACTCCACCCCACTCCTAACCAATGGCACCACTTCACTTGCAAGGCAATATCTAAACTCCCTAACTGGGCACCCTAGCCAGTATAGTTCTTCACAATATAGTTCTTGTCTGCCTGTCTAGACAGGCATTGTCACTCCAACTGCACATGCACGGCAACTGTGGCCTCAGTCCCCACAATGACCCTCGCGGTTGCTGAGCAATGGGTCCGCGGGGCTCTGCAAATGTGGGGGCGCCCTCTGCCAGCGGCCAGGTGCACGTGGAGGCACACTCGTGTTCATATTTCCTTCAGCTGTGTTTCACATCCCCTTCTACCCTTTTGCTCAGGTGGCTGCTTGCATTCCTGGAAGGAACGTGGAAGTGGTTTTCTGGCCCTGTTTGCCAACAGTGGACTGGGGAGGACACTAAGGCTATCCCTCTGTCAGCTGTCACTGTGCATTGCAAGGCTTTCTAGGATTTCTGATTTGACCAAGTCTTTCTTCCTCCTAGAGTCAAAGGTTCCTTCCTGAGGTGAGGCCATGTTTTATGAGAAAGCAGCGACCTGAGCAGAAGGGTAGAAGGGGATGTTAGACACAGTTGAATAAAAAGTGAAACCGAGGGCTCCTGCACTGGTGCTGGCCACCGCCAGAGGGCGCCCACACACACTCAGAGCACCTCATACCTATTGCTTAGGAGCTGAGCTCAGAAAGGGGTGAGAGTAAGTAAGACCCATAAGAGAGATGGAGGAGGTGTGGACTGATGCTCCCTTAACTCACACACACACATGCTTTGGCAACACCAATATTTTTTACATTTCCCTGCTACCATGCTGTTTCAATGCCCTGATTCATTCTGTTCCTTCTGCTTAGACCTACCTAGACTGCTGTTTCTCCCGTGGTGTGTTATAATCCTGAGCATCCTTCAACACCCAGCTGCAGAAATATTTCCCCTGTAAAACTTCTGCTGATATCCAGGCAGCATTAACTATATCCCTCCTTGAGCTACTCCCATTTATTATATTTATGTCGTTGTCTCTAAGCCTCAGTTTCCTCAACTTAAAAAAAACATATAATAACAGTGTATCCTTCATAGGATTATTATGAGGATTAAAAGAGAGAATACAGATAAAGCTTTTAATACATTGCCTGACACACAGTAATCATGCATAATAAACACAATTAGTGGTATCATTCTATTAAAGCACTTTTTATACTTTTACCTATTTTTTAGTTTGCCTGTATTGACACTACTAAAATGTTCCCCTCTTTAGCATGGAGGTCATTTCTTTATCCAAATCTGTATGACCAGGACTAGGCATAGCCTGACATAGAGTAGGCAACTTGCTAAATGACTATAGAATGACAGAATCTGTGAGAAAAGGAAAGCGTGACTATTTTTATGGTATTAACTCTTACTTATTATCTTTAATAAGAAATAAATTAAATTTTATGTATGATTAAGTTCCCTCTTGATTTCACTTATAGCTTCTTCCTTAAAAAAAAACTTCTTGGATTCAAAGATAATAATCAACCCAACTCTTGGGTTCATATTTTTTTCAAAATCTAAGTGATTCTAGTTCTTTAGTGGACACTTTAATCCGCTTCCCATATGCGACGAAAAACGATTTTTTTACTCTTACGTTTACATATGTCAGAGTTGATATTATATATATACAAATGATGTCCAAAGCTAAAATTTAAGAGCTTGAGCTCCTGGTTCTGTGATGTTACAATTTCTCTCCTCTGAGAAAGGTCTGTCAATTGTTACACTTGGAAAGAATTAATGTTCACTTTTGAGAAGGACGTAAAAGGGTCAAATTAAGTGTCAAAAATGACTAATGTCCAGGAGAGAAGTCAAGATGGTGGCGTAGGCTGACTGTGAACTCATCTCCTCCCACAGGCACAGCCAATTTACAACTACTCTTGGAAAAATTACCCCTGAGACAGAACTGAAAACTGGATAAGAGGAACTCCTGCAACAAACGACAATCCTAATTGAGGTGGAAGAGGCAGAAATTCCCTTCTGGAGAGGAAAAATGCCACCTTCACAAGCTGCAGCACTTCACGGCCACCTGGGAGCAGCCCAAATGTATGCAGCTTTCCCTGGAGGAGTAGGGACCTGAGCCAGGGAGTGCCCCCGCTATAAGCATTTTTTGTACACAGCACAATCGAGACAAGTGGAATAATATCTGACTTTGCTTGTTACTAAAACATTGGGGAGTACATCCAGAAAAGCTGGTTCACAAAGAAATTAAAGCCCATTCTTAAAAGGCCCACACACAAACTCACCCATTTCAGAAAGCAACCTAACATCACCAGAAAGAAAGGTGCACAGTCCTTTGGTGAAAAGAGACTCACCTGATAGGCTCAGAGTGCGTCTCAGTGAGGAGTGAGACCTCTCCAGGGACTAGGACATTGGCAGTGGCCATGGTTGTGGCCTGGAGTGGGCGTGCTGACACAGACACTGGCAAACACCATTGGAGTTCTCCCTGGGACCTGCTAGCCCAGGGTCTGCCCCACCCGCTAGAGTACTGATTTAATCCGACTCAGCCAGGGCAGGCAGCACACTCTAGGGACTGGCCCCACCCAACAACAAGCCCTCAGGCAACTTGTGGGCCTGCATAGATTGGTGAATGGATTCTCTGCAGCATGGCTACTGAGCCCACTTCAATGGGGCAGGGCATGCACAAAGAGCAGGTGGAGAGTGTGGGGTGGTGGTGGAGTGTGTGGGGCTCCCATCTTGGAGAGACTGGGTCCACTTCAGGAGGTCGAGGCGCACGCATGGGGCAGCATTGTGTTGACTGTGTGTGTGGACCTGTGGGTGGTGGGGCTTGTCAGCTGCAGAAGACTTGTGCTTCTCAAAGACCCACATAGGGGGTTTGCCCCACTTTCCAAAAGGCTGGATGCCATGGGAGCATGGGTGCTCCCATGCCTGAGGCCAGCCCCACGCAACTGCAATCCTCAGAGAGCTGACAAGAGACCTAAAGGCTGGAGGCTTATAGCAATTGTAAGCCCCCTAACCTAACAAGCTGCCATACTGGAAACCTACTCACTTAATAGAAATACTGCAATAGGAAAGTGCTATTAGAACTTCAAGCTAACTATGCTCGTGCTCCCCACACCCGATAAAGACAATGAAAGGCCCACAACAACTACAAGCACCTGAGCATTACAAAAGGGAGCCAAGGCATGGCTTAGCATCCCTGGACACCTATGGGAAGAGCCACTATGCCACAACAGAAGGACACATGTAGCCAACATAGGGGTCACTCTTGGAACATTTGGAACTGAAGGAAGCACACTGTTGGGCCTCATAAGGCATCACTTATGTAAGATCAACTCTCCAAGAGCAGGAGACATAGCTGACCTACCTAATACATAGACACAAGCACAGGGAAAGAGGCAAAATGAGGAGGCAAAGGAATATGTTCCAAGTAAAGGAACAGGACAAAACCCTAGAAAAGGAACTAAGTGAAACAGAAATGAGCAACCTACCCAACAGAGACTTCAAACAAAGAGTGTTAAGGATCTTGGGAGAAGAATGGATGAATTCAGTGAGAACGTCAACAAAGAAACAGAAGATATAAAAAAGAACCAATCAGAAATGAAGAATACTATACTGGAAATGAAAAATACACTAGAGGGACTCAAAAGCATAGTAGAGGATACAGAAGAACAGGTCTGTGAGCTGGACAAAAGACTAGAAGAAATCACCCAAGCTGAACAGATAAAAGAAAAAAGAAGTAAAAAGAGTGAGGACAGTCTAAGAGACCTCAGGGACAACATCAAGTGCACAGCATCTGTGTTATAGGTGCCCCAGAAGGAGAAGAGCAAGACAAGGGGACAGAGAATTTATTTGAAAAAATAATTGCTGAAAACTTCCCTAACCTAAGGAAGGAAACAGACATCCAGGTACAGGAAGAACAGAGAGCACCAAACAAGATAAACCCAAAGAGGCCCAGCCAAGACATATCATAATTAAAATGTCCAGAATTAAATATAAAGAGAGAATCCAAAAAGCCGCAAAAGAAAGACAAATTACATACATGGAAACCCCATAAGGCTATCAGCTGACTTCTCAGCAGAAACCTTACAGGCTAGAAGAGAGTGGCATGATATATTTAAAGTGCTAAATGGAAAAAACCCACAGCCAAGAATACTCTACACAGCAAAGTTATCATTTAAAATGGAAGGAGAGATAAAAAGTTTTCTAGACAAGCAAAAATTAAAGGAGTTTGTCACCAAGAAAGCAGTACTACAAGAAATGCCAAAGGGACTTATGTAAGGGGAAAAGAGAAGACCACAAATAGGAAAAATTATCTATTTCCATGATAAGAGGGTAACGGATACAAATGCAAAAAAAGAGGTTAGATATGATATCAAAAACATAAAATGTGAGAGGAGGGGAGGTAAAGAGTAGAGCTTTCAGACAGAGGTCAAACTAAACTTAATATAGACTGCTATTTACATAGGTTACTATATATGAACCCCATGGTAATCACAAACCAGAAACTTATAATAAATACACATAAATACTAAGAGAAAGGAACCCAAACACAATACTAAAGAAAGCCATCAAACCACAAGGGAGGAGAGCAAGAGAAGAAAGGAACAGAGAAGAACTACTAAAACACCAAGAAAAAAAAGTTTAAAAATGGAAGTAAGTACAATTTATCAATAGCTACTTTAAACGTCAATGGACTAAATGTTCTCATTAAAAGTCATACATTGGCTGATTGGATACAAAAAACAAGACCCATATATATGCTGCATACGAGAGGCACACATTAGACCTAAAGACACCCACAAACTGAAAGTGAAGGGATGGAAAAAGATACTCCATGCAAATGGCAATGAAAAGAAAGCTGGGGTAGCAATACTTATCTCAGACAAAATAGACTTTAAAACCAAAACTGTAACAAGAGACAAAGAAGGGCACTACATAATGATCAAGTGAACAATCCAACAGGAGGACATAAAACTTGTAAATATCTGTGGACCCGAAGCAGGAGCACCTAAATATATAAAGCAATTATTAACAGACATAAAAAGAGAAATAGACAGTAACACAATAATAGTAGGGGGCTTTAACACTCCACTTGCACCAATGGATAGATCATCCAAACAGAAGATCAATAAGGAAACATTGGCCTTAAATGACACGTTAGACCAGATAGACTTAGTAGATGTATACAGAACGTTCCATCCAAAAACCGAAGAATACACAATCTTTTCAAATACACATGGAACATTCTCCAAGACAGATCACATATTAGGCCACAAAACAAGTCTCCATAAATTTAAGAAGATTGAAATAATACCAAGCATCTTTTCTGACCACAATTGTATGAAACTAGAAATCAAGTATAGGAGAAAATCAGGAATGCCAAGAATATGTGGAAATTAAACAAAATGCTACTGAACAATGATTGGGTCAATGAAGAAATCAAAGGAGAAATAAAAAAAAAAATTCCTGGAGACAAATGAATATATGACATGCCAAAATTTATGGGGTACAGCTAAAGGTGTTCTAATAGGGAAGTTTATAGAATACAGGCCTATCTCAACAAACAAGGAAAATCTCTAATAAACAATCTAATAGCATACCTAAAGGAAATGGAAAAAGAAGAACAAACAAAGCCCAAAATCAGTAGAAGAGTGGAAATAATAAAAATCAGAGCAGAAATAAATGAAATAGAGACTAAAAAAAAAAAAAATAGAAAAAAATAATAAAACCAAGAGCTTGTTCTTTGAAAAGATAAACAAAATTGACAAACCTTTAGCTAGACGCACCAAGAAAAAAAGAGAGAAGGCTCAAATAAGTAAAATCAGAAATGAAAGATGAGAAATTACAATGGACACCTCAGAAACACGAAAGATTAGGAGAGAATACTATGGAAACCTGTATGCCAACACATTGGATAATCTGGAAGAAATAGATAAATTCTTAACTGAATCAAGAAGAAATAGAGAATTTGAATAGACCAATCATCAGTAAAGAGATCAAAACAGTAATCAAAAACCTTCTCCCCCAAAAAAAGTCCAGGACAAGATGGCTTCCCTGGTGAATTCTACAAGACATTCAAAGAAGACTTAATACCTATCCTTCTCAAACTTTTCCAAAAAATTGAAGAGGAAGGGAAGCTCCCTAACTCATTCTACAAAGCCAACATTACCCTGATACCAAAACCAGACAAGGACAACATAAAAAAAAAAAAAGGAAATTACAGGCCAATATCACTGATGAACTTCAATGCAAATATCCTCAACAAAATACTAGCAAATTGTACACAACAATATATTAAAAACTTTACACACCATGATGAGGTGGGATTCGTTCCAGGTATGCAGCGATGGTTCAACATCCACAAATCAGTCAACGTGATACACCACATTAATAAAATGAAGAATAAAAATCACATGATCATCTCAATAGATGCAGAGAAAGCATTTGACAAGATACAGCATCCATTTATGATAAAAACTCTGAATAAAATGGGTATAGAAGGAAAGGGTCTCAACATAATAAAGGCCACATATGACAAACCCACAGCTAATATCATCCTCAATGGTGAAAAACTGAAAGCTATCCCTCTAAGAACAAGAACCAGACAAGGATGCCTATTCTCACCACTCCTATTTAACATAGTATTGGAAGTCCTAGCCAGAGCAATTAGGCAGGAAAAATAAATAAAAGGGATCCAAATTGGAAGAATCCACCAAAAAACTTTTAGAAGTAATAAATAAATGAGGTAAAGTTGCAGGATACAAAATCAGCATACAAAAATCAGTTGTGTTTCAGTATTTTGAATATATCATTCCAGTCTCTCCTAGCCTGTAAAGTCTGTTGAGAAATCCGCTGAGAGCCTGATGGGAGTTCCTTTGCACGTTATTTTCTGTTTTGGTCTAGCTGTCCTTAATATTGTTTCTTTGTCATTGACTTAGCCAGCCTTACTACTATATGCCATGGAGTGGGCCTTTGCCTGTTGACATACTGGCTTCACTTACTGGTATTTCCTGCTCCTTCCCCAGATTTCGGAAGTTCTCAGCTGTTATTTCCTTGAATAGGTTCTTTGTTCCTCTTTCCCTCTCTTCTCCCTCAGGAATACCTATAATTCTTATGTTACATTTCCTAATAGAGTCAGATATTTCTTGGAGACTTTCTTCATTTCATTTTAGTCTTAGTTCTCTTTCCTCCTCCATCTGGAGCACATCAGTATTCCTATCCTCTATAATGTTAATTCTTTCCTCCATATTGTTAGCTCTGTTCTTTAAAGATTCCAGATTCTCCTTTATCTCCTCCATTATGTTCTTCATCTCCATCAGAGTGCACAGAAGTTCGTGGGTGCATATGGGCAACCAACTGTCTACTTTATTTAGACCAGCAAGAAAGTCTCCAGCTCTGTACACAATTGGCTTTGGAACTGGTTGAGACTGAGCCTGCATAAAATGTGACTCCATGCCTGCAGCTTAATTGGGCAGGATAGGGATAGCAGGCACTCTTTATCCTTACACAAAAAAAGCTGTGATGATAAATGACAGCTTCATCATCTCCAGGTCAAGGGTCACTTTTTGAGTGAATATTAAACAAGTAGAGAGTAAGATCATCTTCTGATCTCTTTCCTCATTTACACACCCACCAACTCGCTCATCTGTTGCTCCTTAGTCATTTGGTTCTAGCTCAAGCCAGAGATAATGTGTTGCTGTATTCTAGGACGCACTGATTCCCTTTGAATTGGGAATAGAGTCTACATGCCATGCTCCCATCATCAGCAGAATTCTGAGGGTCTGTGTAACTTCTGCTCCAAAATTCATCTCTGATACATAGCAGAAAAAGCTAATATTAATTATTCTTGGTTAGTTGTAATGCTAAGCCAAAATTGTCATTTCATTTATTTCAAATCAAAAATATATTAGATGTTTTATAGTTTTTCCCTTTGCACAGAAGAAGAAATTGTGGTTCAGAGGAGTTAAATATATTGCCTGGGTCCACACATTCTGACAAGTCCAACTTGTGATTGAGAACTGACTTTCCCAAATGCTTTTCTCTTGCAGTTCCATGGTGCTGAGCCTCAGAAGCATTTATGATCTTGTTTATCCTTAACTAAGTATAGCCTTGAAGAAAGAGACCTATGAGGTCCTTCACTGGATACTGAAGAAGATAGATTACTTATGGTCACAATACAAACCTGGGGTCACTATACTGAGCAGAAAAGAGTTTCTTGGAGACAGATGATGAAGAGATTGAATGAGAAAGTCACCAAATTCAGTGAGGACAGCAGAAGACTCTGGACTCTGGATGCTGTCTTTGTCTTTCTCATTTCCTACCTTGACTGAGCCTGTGTCTTGACTGAGCCTGTGTCTTTATTGAAACCCACAAATGCAATCAGAAAGCTTCAAAGACAACTGATCGTAGACTAAACTGCTGAATGAAGGTCACTGTAGTCTATAAGAGTGATCAGTGTTCCCAAAAGCAAGAAGAATCCTCAAGTCCTTAAATGGAGCAGCTGACCTCATAGCAGTGGATAATTTCCTGGAACTATAAAAGAGTGCTCTACAATTTCTTCTCCTGATCCATCATCATTACTACTAACAACAAAAGACGTGAGAAAAGAACTGAATGGGAAGTGAGGAAAGGGAAAGAGATGCTTTACAAATTCCCAGCTCTGCAACCTTTCTATGCCAAGGGAGCCCTGTTAACCAATATCTTCCAACAATTCAGAGGAACTAATTTTGAACATCATCCCATTTCTTCCTCCCCTTCATCCCCTGGCTACCACCTTTCTAGTCTCTGCTTGTATGAATTTGACCATTTTAGATTCTACATACAGGTGAGATCATGCAATGTTTGTCTTTATGAGTCTGACTTATTTCACCTAACAAAATATACAAAGTTTTAGTTAGACAAGATGAGTAAGTTTTGGAGATTTAATGTACAGCAAGATGACTATAGTTAAAAACACTGAATTGTATACTTTATATTTACTAAGAGAGTGGATCTTAAATTAAGTCTTCTCACCCCACAAACAAAAACAAGATGGTAACTGTGTGGTGGTGATGGATATATTAATTAGCTTGATTATGATGATCATTTCACAATGTATACATATCAAAACATCAAGTCATACACTTTAAATATATACAATGTTTATATGCCAATTATATCTCAGTAAAGCTTTTCAAAATAAAGAACTAATAAATTCATAGGAAATGAGAGGAAAGACCTAAGTTCTATTGGTTACATGATATCTCAATCCAATACAAGAGCAATAATCTATAACATCAGCTCAGAATTCACAATTTATACTAAATAATTGCTAGGAAAAGAGAATAATTATAAGAGAATGCAACTCAAGTTGTTAAATATTTACTGAGCACTTATTCCACGCTGGGCTCAAGATTAGGAGTCTAGCATCTGGGGACACACAAATATATTTGTCTGTTATAAGGATGTGCAAATGTAATTGAGACAAGACTGTTGCCCTGGTGAAGAGTTTCTCCAGGGTGCCCTTCATGTCCTTGTTCCTCAGGCTATAAGTGAAAGGGTTCAGCAATGGAGTGACCACTGTGTATATCACAGAAACAATTATATCCTTGTTACTGGAGGTGCTGGATGAGGGGAAAACATATGGCCCAATAATTGTTCCATAATACAGAGATACAACAGAGAGGTGTGAGTCACATGTGGACAAGGCTGTCCAGATCCCCTTCACAGACGGAACCTTCAGGATGGTGGCCCCAGCATAGTCTTAGGAGATTAAGATGCATATTAGTGGGACAGTAATGACTGCCACTCCTGCTGTGAAAATGACCAGGTCATTGAGGGATGTGTCTGAGCAGGAGAGCTTGAGAAGGGCACCAAGGTCACAGAAGAAGTGGGGGAAGGTGTTGTCAGCACAAAAGGACATAAGGGCCAGGAGAAGGGTGTGAGACAGGGCACAAGCACAGGAGAGGATCCAGAATACAACTACTAGTAAGATGCATAGCCCCTCTCTCTTGTTAGTGGGGTAGTGAAGGGGGTGACAGATGGGCATGTACTGGTCATATGCTATTGAGATGAGAAAGAAATTGCCCAGATCAGTACAAAGCATAAAAAAAAGAACATCTAGGCTATGCATTCTGCATAGGGGATGGATTGATCCTGAGTCTGCCTGTTCATCAACATCTTTGGACCCAAGACAGACGAAAAGGAGATGTCAGTGAGGGCCAAGTGGCTGAGGAAGAAGTACATGAGGGTGTGGAGGTGAGAGTCCAGCCTGATGAGCAGGATGATGAGCAGGTGCCCCAGCACTGTGGTCAGGTGCATGCCCAGGAACAGGACAAAGAACACGCCCTGCTGCTCCGGTGGGATGGGGAGCCCCAGAAACTTGGACACGCTGCTCTGGTTCTCCATCCTCATGCTCATCTTCTCTCTGCTGGGGATGAAAGGACAGTGAAAGAAGCAGAAATGAACAAATTTTGATTTACCTAAGGCAGATAAAAATAAGATCCCTTCTACTAGTGAGTGTGCCAATGTCTTGCTGTATTTCTGTGTCCCTATGAAGATTCATTCAAGTCAATTAATTAGATTATCATGTAAACTGAGAGAACTTGCTAACAGAGAAGAGAGTTTGACATACAAGAGAAATTGGCTCAGTGGCATTTTTCCACCATCTAGGGGAGAGGCAGCCTCTAAGTCATAATTTGCAGCTATATTTTTCAGTAAAGAGAGAGAGCCCCATACTGTCTTAGCAGAAGGATAATAAGACAAAATTTCCCTAATTTCTGTTTTTCTTCTGTGATTTTTGAAACAATCATCTGGCTACACTTGACCTTCATGTTGTAACATATTGAACTTTTGGAATCTGACTTCAAAATCTATTAATATAAGTAAAGTACTGTCATGCATCGCTTAACACTTATGTCCTGAGAAATGCGTCATTAGGTGATTTTGTCCTTGTGTGAACATCATAGAGTGCAGTTACACAAACCTAGACTGTATAGCCTACTACACACCTAGGCTGTATGATGCTAATCTCATGAGACTGCAGTCCATATATGTGGTCCATCATTGATCAAAATGTCATTATGCAGCATACGACTATATAGGGAGGAAGCTTCGACAAATTGCGATCCAGTTTTCCCAAAGGAAAGTGGATCAAAAATGAATAGCCAAAGTTTCCATTATGTATAAAAATCAAAGACAAAATAAACATATCTGTTGATTGAACTCAGAGTTTCTCAGAGCTCAGTCTTGCAAAATCACTGCTGTGTAAAGTAAAAATACTAGTGACAGTTATATATTTATTACTAGTAATCATGTTTATAAGCCTCTTTAGATCATTTTCCAGTGTCCTCCTGATTCAATGAGCTCTCATGAGACCATGAAAATCTATGATCCATAATAGTAAGAGAGGGGCTATTGATATACCCATCCCTCTTTTTTAGCTTCTTCATTTGGGCTCCTGCACCTTGAACTATGGAACCTGCTAACCAGCCCCATATAAACTTCAGATATATCCAGGTCCCTCTGGTCATCAAGATTTTATATCTTACAATATCTATTTGTGTCGTCCCCTAACAGCCACTGTCTACTCATTAAAATATTCTAAATCCTATGTTACCAAATCTTGCAAGGTAAATAGGAAAATAAATTGATGACCTCACTGTGTCTTAATTTAAAATTTCCCTTAAAGCCAAAAATCAATGTTAAATGCCTACATATAGTAAGTAAATGCAGGATATTAAGATTTTATTATAGTAACTCTTAACTGGAAGAAAAATTCAGAAGAGGTTTATACAGGTTAATGGTAGGCTTAAAATCCTTTGCTTCTTTAAGCTGGTGAGTTGAGCATACTCCTATTCCATACGGATATAAACATCCTCCTTTTTAAACTTACTGAAAAGCAGCCAACACAACAGAGTTCTAGATGGGTTGGTAAAAACGATGTGCAAGAATGCCCCCACCCGGGTTCCCAGTCTGATCACTCAAAATGTTGATCACTCAAGCATTTTGGGGCTCCATGTCTGAGGGCAATGTGGTGCATTGGGAAAAGCATTGAAATTAGAAATAAATTCAAATTCTGGCAATACCACTACAAATTTGTGAGTTGTGGGCAAGTGACTCGGTTGTCAAACCTTACTTTTCTCTTCTTAAACTGGAGATAAGACTATGAGCCTCAGTCATGAGAAACTTGTAAATATTAATATGATAACATCAGTGATCCACTACTGCAGATAGTTGGCACAAATTAATATTAGTTTCCTGGCCTCCATTTCATGAGACCCCTTTTTTCCTTCCTTCTGACTGTCCACTCCTCTCAACAGGCAAATATTAAGCAGAGTTCAATTACCACAAAGCCACTTCTTCATGGGATTATGACCTGATGCAGGCAATGGCTATAGATAGCTATGATGAAGTTGGGAGTACAGGCAGAGTCTAGCCACATCCTGCCTGGTAGAGAATGGCTACTCAGATATCTAACTGTTCTGGACTTCTCCTTATCTTTCTCATTCTCTCTGGTTTCCTTCATGCTTTATAAATAGTATTACTCCTTCCTAAACTTGTAAACTTATTTAATCAACGATATTTAGGATTTTAATAAAATTCATTGGATCTGATTTGACTGTACCTCTTTTTTTCCTGCATAAGCCTTACGAAAAGACCATAGGCAGACTCTCACTACATCACATCCAGTCTTGTGGCCAAAAATAACTCAGTTGCTACTTACTGATAACTGATATTTCCTTGAGAGTGAAGCTGTGTGCTGTAGAAGGTAGAGCATGGGCTTTGGAGTCAGACAGAATGGATTCAAATAACCTCTCCACCATTTGTAGATCTATGTCATTGGGGAAGGTACTGCATCTCTTGGAGCCTCAGGGTTTCCTCTCTAAAACTGGAATACTAGTCCTGGAATAACAGTAAGAATTAAATAAGATAATGCATTTGAAACACTTCTCTCCTAGGAGGTGTCCTATATGAGGTGACATTGCTTCTATAAATATAAAATGTAAAGATCTCTACTGAAGAAACTCAGCATCTTATCTTTAATGGAACCCAGGCAAACGTAATTGAGGTAGTAGATCTTTCCTGGAACCAAAGTTTGATGCCTTCGATGAAGGTATGGGACTATACTAGGGATTACAGGCAGGGTATAGTCCATCAGATTCTAACAAGGAGCTGCAATATAGGTGCTACATAAAGGAAAAAAGGAGCCAAAGCTCTCTAGGTAGAAGTCCTTCAACATACTTTCAGATAAAAGCAGCAATCCTGTCTAAAGAGGAGGAAATGATCAGGGATTTTGGATAAAAGCATTATAGAGGGCTGGTTAATACTTCATGCACTAAATAAGCACAAATTCTGACACCTAGAATGTGAATGATGAGATGAGGCCCCCAGCCTGGATTTGAGGATGTGCCCACTAATTTACACAGCCAGCTGGCTGTATTCCTCATCTCCCCAAGGCTCAGGGTTACAGGTCTGAGAGTCATTGGCCAGTGGCGATTATGGTATCCCTGTCTTTAGGTACTAGTAATAAGAAGTGACTTAAGCAAGAGCATAGAGAAATGATGAGCACTGTGAACACACACATATACACACAAACACACACCTTCTCCTGATGAAGAATGCCCAGTTCTTCTCTGAACTTTATGCTCAAGTCATCTAACTCCTGGGAGTATGGACTTGTTTCTCAGCTTCTTTGTAGGAGATCCAGAGACCAGATTTAGCCTACAACTTCTGTGCTCCTAAAGCTCTCCTTGACATTAGAGAGAATATCCATGTGCATGGAGCTTATTCTTCTCAACTCAACAGCTTCAGAAATGAACACGTGAGCTCCACTCGACCTACCAGGAAGAGGACGCAAGGGGACAAGGTACCAAGCTCTTGGATAGAGACATGCATTAAATATATATTAATTGCTCGGTTTTCTTCTTACTCCCTCCAGGACAGATGTCCTAGGGCAGTGGTCCCTAAACTTTATTGTTCAGCAGAATCAGGTGGGGAGCTTGTAAAAGGTGCAGATTCCAGCTCCACCTCCAGAGATGCTCATTCATGAGATCTGGGACCAGGTATTTCTGAGGCAGATGGTTGTAAGGGGGAAATGCTGTCCTTAGGAAGAACGTTAAAGTGGATGCACTGTGAATGTGAGCCGCAAGAAAATGTGAAAAGACTTCCTTACTGGCTCTTCCCTACTAAATTTAAGTTTCCCCTAGGTAGAATATATACAATATCAATGTACTTAATTTTAAAAATTTTTAGTTGACCTCTCATTGAATTAACACAAAAATTCACAGTGAAACTTTATTAAAGATTATACTATGCCTTGAAATCATCTCATTTCTCAGTTTTCTGATCAAGGCTACTTTAATATCTACAAAGCATCACTTTTAATGGGCTCCATTGTCTTAGTTCCTTGGTGCCTGTGACTTAGTCCTTTGAAAAGAGAAGAACCTAACTTTGAACATGCCCATGACAGTACACAAAGGATGGAAGTCCAGGTTGAACCCTGTGGAGAAAGAGACAACAATGCCAGATTATGTTCACTTACACATAGGCTAAGTCAAAGCTTACGGAATGAAATTAAATGAATAATAAAGGAAAGTTGTTATTGTAGTATTCTACATATATATCACATATTGACTCCTTCAAATTGTTTTGATTTCCATCTTTACACCCCAAACAGAACAGAGTTTGGAGCATCATCACAGCCTTAAATGTCCTTCCAGCTGCTGGTTATATACTAATTAGTTTTATATTCATATGTAAAGGTGGGTAAACATATTGCATTTTGCATAGTGCAGATGCAAGCAAAAAGAGGAGATGAAAAGACTGGAGTAAAAAAAATCGATGCACATAATAACAATAACATGAAAAGGATTCAAGAAAAATGCTATCTTATGGGCTATGTCAAGAAACATGGGAAGTTACATGAGGCCTTTTAGAAATCAATGACATCATATAACATAAAATTGTTCATTGTCCTGTCAAGAACTCGTGTCCCTTTGCGGAGGTACAGCTACCCTGCAATCAACTACTGCATTATAGAAAAATAGACATTTTATTGTGCATCATGTGTGAAATAATTGTTAGTTCAAATCTATTAAAATATATTTTGAGTAACATTAGCAAAGTTGCAAGTTGTACTGAAATCCCACAAGGCTTAATGGTAACAAGAAGGCACCACTGGACATAGGATGTAATTTTTTTCAAAGCTTTGGCTTCATTTTTGTTGAACATATAGTCTGGTGTGATGTTACAAAGTGTGATATGTAGTATCCATATATCTATATTATATATAAGAGAGAACAGAAAATCTGATAGCTCAAGAAAAGACCTCTTATATTAGAGATTGAAAAAAGGAATTTATTGTAGCCAGAATTAATCTGAAAATATCAACATGAACCATAGATTTCTCTACCACCAAAATAATTTAAGCATTCTCTTGTTTCACTCTACTTACTATCAGAATTCACATAAGGTGTTATAAATGTGCATCCCTCAATTTCTGTGATTAATTCTTTACACCAGTGCTCTTCAAATCATAGTTCACGTAATTGCAACATCAGCATCCTGAGGGAACTGGTTACAAATGCAAATTATTGGGCCCCATCCCAGATTTACTGAATCAGAATTTGGGGTGGTAGATTCCAGAAATCCGTGTGTTAGCAAGCTCTCCAGGAATTCATATGCACATTAAAGTTTGAGAAGCTTTGCTTTCTTTCTTCTTTTGGGAAAGCACAATGTCTAAGAAGGATAATCAGGGCTGAGTCTGGAGTCCCATTTGTAGGAAAGCAATGAATCTTTCAGGGAGTTTGCACTATAATTTGGTTGTATTTGCAGAGTAGGCTAGCATGAAGCATGCTTTCATTAATGATTGTGTATGGGGGTTAAGCAATTTTAACCGCATACTGTTGGCAAAGGGGGATTTCCTGGGGAGTCTTGATCTCCAACAGGGCCTCGTATCTTCAGAGTTCTTGTTGTAACATTTTCTACCATGAGCAGAGAGTAATACATTTCCTCCTGTTTAACTGACAGGTAGTGAATTCTTTGATTTAAGTAGACTCATAAAGACAAAATGAAAACTCATTTAGTCTGCATAAGAGAGTGTAGTGAAATAATATAGCTAATTCTTTAGATTCTGGGATGTGTTATAGCCTGAGATTATGGGCCAAAATTAAGAGTCTCCAAAACTCTCTTCAAATAAAGATAACCAAGCTGTATATTATAGTATTACTTATGCTCCCAAGTTGCATAAAGAAGTAACAAAATTAATTTGGCATTTGCTGATCAAAAGTTATTTGTAATGGAAAGTATTGTTAATAAGAGAATGAAATGCTGGTCAACAAATATTTACCAAGTACATCCAACATGCCATCAGTTGTCACAGGGCTTGGAGAGATAAAAGTCTTGAGACATATTCAGATGGAAAATCACATACATAAGACTAACAAAAATAGGTTTCTGATTTACATAAAAGATGATGTCACTGTGAGAAAAATGTTGCTCTACTGAAGAGTTTACCAAGGGCCTCTTTCGCGTTTCTGTTCCTAAGGCTGTAGATAAAGGGGTTCAACATGGGTGTGACCACCATGTACAAGAGAGCCACAATGATGTCCTCGCCAAAGAAATTACTTAATGTTCGGAAAGAGACTGCCCAAATATTGCCCCGTAATACAAACACACCACAGAGAGATGGGAGCCACATGTAGACAACACTTTGAAGATCCTCTTGGTTGAAGAGATGAATGAAGGGAAGAATGAAGAAAGTAGGAAGGAAGGAAGGTAGGAAAGAAGGAAGGAAAGAAGGGAGGGAGGGAGGGAGGAAAGAAGGAAAGGAAGGAGGAAGGGAGGGAAGAAGGAAGGGAAAACAGACCAAAAAACCCCACAAAGAAAATAAACTTGCAAATAGGAAAAAAGTTGGCACACACATCCAGAAAAATTGACTCTTAAAATTGAAAAGCTTCATGTTCTTTGAAATTGAACCTTTGAATAAAATGATCATTTATTGTGGCGTTTGTGATTCTTAGGGGTGAGGTATATAGGACAAAGAAGTATTTATAGCTTGAAATAATAATCTTTGAGAGTTTATTTCGGCCTTTTGATATCTGGGTTTAAGAGGTGGTAGATATAGTGAAGTCTATATCTGGGCAGCTTCTTTCTAGCTGTGATGACCTGTATTAATGTCACTACTTTGTATACCTTGGAGCAGAAGGACTCAGAAAACTCTGTCAACTCACCGTTGTTGAATTCTAGTACATGTCCCATGGTTAACATTCCAGGCAAAAGCCAGAGAAGTTACCAGAATATTGGCCAGTAGCTGTGTAGCAAACTCAAAGTGGGCCATAAGCTAGATTGGCTAGAGATACAGGATTCCCTGGGAAGGACACACCAGACACTTGGTTCACTGGGAAGGGAAACTATGTGGAGGAGGCAAATAAGTATGTCAAAAAGACAAAAAGAGTTGGATAGAGGATGTAGGGAGCTCAGATGCTAGATACAGGAAGCTATGTAAGCAAGCAGTACAGAGTGGTAGACAGCAAGGCACAGACAATGGTATGTGTGGTGAGTTTGGACAGATTGAAATACAGTGAGTCAGGATGGAGACACTTTGGATTAAGGTCTCACATACTGTAGATAGAAGAAAGACCTGTGTCTGGCAGCAAGGGTTAGAGGGTCACAGAGGAGCTTACATTGGGCTAGAAAGCAAAAGAACAATTGGATTCTAACTGGAAAGCAAAGAACAAGTTATTGCACCTTCCATAGCATTTGGTAGGGCTCTTCAGATTTTGGAGACAGCACATACAATACCTGGAATACTGCTCCAACCAATTTGTCAAGTGATTTGATAGACGGCCAGTTTTAATTAGGATCTAGCTCAATAGAGGCCTCTGCAGCTGATGCAGTTTATGGCACAAGTGACTCTGCTAATTGTATCACCTAAGTTGGCAGGATCCATGGTGCTCAAGGTGTCTGTGGTAGACAATGGCACCTCACAGAACCTCTGGCAAACTCCATTAGAAGAGTTGCAATGCAGTGTTTCTGAAGGTGCTAGCAAATTACTTGGCCTTAGTAGAGACTGAGTGCCTAACCAGGTGACATCAAGTGACTGGAGCTGAGTATTGCCAGACAAAAAGTCACAAGATCAGTTAGACACAACAGCAAGTTTGACACTAAACCTCAGTAGGTCTGGAAAGCAAAAGTAAATTTCAAAAACCGGTGACCTGGACCCACATATCATCTAACTACGTTGCATTGATATCTCTCCCTCAGCTCACACCTATGGCCTCATGAGGGGTTCCATACAACCAACCGATAAAGGGAAAAAATCCTGATCTTGATTCATGGGTCAGCTATATATGTTTGCGGGAGCTGAAAATTGACTGCGGTTCTAATTCAGGTCAGATCAGTGTGGCTGCGAACTACAGTGATACAGGGAAATCCTCCCTGTTCAGAAAGCATTTGAGCAGTACACCTAGTCATACTTTTGTGTAAATGGCATGGGATAGGAATATACATGGATTCTTGGGCATTGGTGAATGGTTTAGTTGGTTGCCAGGGGCCTAAAGGAGTAAGAATGGAAGTTCAGAGACCAAGAGTATTTTGGACAAAAAGAAGTAGATGAACCTATGAGAGTGGATACAAAGTATACAGGCTTTTATCGGGACCACTCTTTCCCACGAGAATCAGCAGTGGTTCACAAAATTATCTAATGTTTTCGTTATTTATATAAGAAATGCATGGTTATATGAATATTAAGGCAAATAAATATTTTAAAACACATAAATGCTTCTACTTCCAACAACAAAATATAGCTTCTGTTAATATTTTGGAGCACATTCTTCCAGGTTTTAAAAAAATGATAATCAGCATGTTTGTGAATAGTTGTAAACATGCCTATATACAATTTTCTCTTATATTCTTTCAAAAATTATCATAAGCTTTCATAAACATCATTTTAATGGTTGTGTAATATGACTTCCAATAGATATGTACCATAACTGCTTTAACTCTTCCTTTATTGATGGAAAATAGGCTGTAACTAATTCTTATCTTTTAAAATTATGCTGTAATTAGACATCTTTCTGCGTAAAGATTTTTGCGTATTAGGCAAAGAGTAGAAACTGTTATATGTCAAAGCGCACACCAGCAACTACCACACTCCAATGACTCTATTTTCTTATAGCTTTGGCACCTGAATTAGTTTACTTCTCCTCTGCAAATTAGCCATTAACTTGGGTGCCTTCAGTATTTGCATGAATCAACCATTCAACAACATAGCATATTTATTCTTTGATCTCATCTTCAATGACCTTGACCACCATTGCACTTTAGGCATCTCATCCCCTGGCCATATTATGAAAACTGAAATTGCTTTACCTATGAAATATTAAATGTAAACATTAAATTTTTGCTCTCTCTTTCCACTGTACGCATTATACAGGATCTTTGGCTTCATAAATCTATCCAGTTTCTGATACTGTCAATTTTTCCCCCCAATTTGTTTCATCTTCACTCTATTACCTCCCCAAGTTGGCTCTCATGGTTTATTACCCTCTTACCAATTTGCCCAAGTCTTTACCACAATGGCCTTCCAACCCACCCAACTAGTAAAGTTTCAATCTTGGATCAATCCAACTAGTCACCTTCTGTAATTGCTACTTTCCATTTATTCCTCAATCCACTGTAGTCTAGATTCTGTTCCTACCACTCACTGACATTACTCCTGGTTACATCACCAAAATTCTTCTTATTACTAAATCCAGTGGGAGATTTTCAATACTTAACCTTATCTTCTGTTAGCTGCCATGGTCCCATATTTTTATATCGTCCTTCTATATCTCTGGTTGTTCTTTGATGTCTTTTTTGGAACACACTTTCTCTGTCATTTCCTTAATTGTCAATGTTCCTTATGATCTGTCCTCAGCCCTGTTCTCTTCCCTTCCCTTGCTTTTATTTCCCTCATCCCTCTTTCCTCCCTTCTTTCTCTCCATTCCATTCTTGCTCTCTTTCCTCAGCTTTTCTTATTCATCTCATTTTTGTTTAGGCATTCTCATCCTCTTTTATGTTGATGACCCATGAATTTCTATCTCTATCCAAAACATATCCACCTGCCTTCTGAATTTCTTCTCATGGATGACCCATAGGTACTTCATACTCAAGTGTGTTAAAAACTTCTCAAACCTGTTTCTCCTTCTATGTCTCCTATCTCAGTAAATAGCACAAGCATACACTGCGCTTGCCAAGCCATAAATTTAGAGAGGCTTTTAACTCCTACATTTTCCTCATTTTATATAGTTTTGTCAAAATCACCTAACATCGAAATTATGACATCTTTCAGACTTTGACTCTGAAGGAGACTGAAATCCATATAGTTCTCTCCAACTCCATTCTCTCTCTTAGACAGACTCCATAATCTCTTGCCTAAGTTACTGTGATCACTTCCTAACTAGTATCCTTGCTTATGGACTTGCATCCAACCACTCTATTCCTGTCCTGCCAACATTTCCTCCACTCACTGCAAACACATGCTCATTATCCATTCCTTACCTATAGTGGTAGTTTTTAATATGACACTGTCAATATTCTAATCAAATCCTTCTATGGCTCTCCTTTTCCTTTTGGATAAAGTGCAAATTGTTCAGCATGGTTTCCAAGGTTCTGCGTGATTTACTCCTGCTAACTTCTTTGGCTTTATCCTGAACTTCTTCCCCTATTGAAGTGTACATTTCAGCTATTCTCATTTTCCTAATTACAACCTTCCAAATTTGTTATCCTTTCTCTCCTCCAGGTGTTTTCTTGTTGCTCTCTTTTTCTCCCCTCCAAATATCTGCCTTTATGCTGTCCATGTCACATTTTACTTATTTTGATTGTCTCAGGTCTCTGCTTAAATGTAACTTCCTACAAGCCTACCTTGCTTGACCCCTTAAATTTGGGTTTGACACCCCTCCTCCATACTCCCATAGCCCTCAGCACTCACCTTAATTACAGCATTTGACACACACTGCCTTTTATATCCTACTCACTAGATTGGCAGCTCTTTTAAAGAAAAAAACCTGTTTTTTCAACTATTTGCTCACAGTACTCACAAAATCCTTGCAACATAGTACGTACACAATAATTTTATGAATGAGTAGAAGAATGAATAAATTATTGGAAAAAATACTGAATAAAATGCTGTCTCTCCTCCACTTGATTCTTTGTCTCTTCTCTGTATTTGCCAGTGTGGATGGAACAGGTATCCAAAGGCTTCTCATACTCATTCTTATGGTTAAAGAATATATTTTGAGCTCTGAGTATGTGTCAACTATTATGTGTTATAATTGTCAAAAAACAAAATCCCTGCATGCATTCAAGTGTTTCTTTAGGAAGAAAAAAATTCTATTTCTGAGAAACAGCAGCCCAAGTATTCCTTGATAAGTGTTTTTATTCCCTAGTGAATAGTGGCAACTCTCCAGATTGAATTAGGGAAGAAAGAAGTCCATATGATACAGAGCCCACTATTACCAGGGAGGCATCATGGTGCAATAGAATTAGGCTTTAGGTTTTAAGTTAATGTGTTTGGGTTTGAATCTTCATTTGGCCATTTTCTTTTGACCCATGCTCAAACAAAATAAAATTAGAAACATACTATCTTGCTAAAATTATTGTGAGTATTAAATCAACTCATAAATGTGAAAATACTTTAGAACTAAATGAATCTGCAAATAATAAAAGTTCTTATTTATATTCTCAAAGGTGTTGGCTGTCTTTAGTACCTGGCAATGGCACATCTCCCCTGGGAATGGATAAGGGAAATGCAATAATTACTCCTAAATTGTCCCTCACTAGAAATTTGTGGCCTGGGTCCCCTGGGTTTCCTACCTGGCTGGTAAAAATTAACACCTTGAACATTGTAGGGATCTGGTGAAAAAGAGTGTACCTCCTCCCCACTACAGGGTTGAGCTTGTGACTTTTCTCCTTCTCCCAGCTCTAAGTCTTTTGGAGAGAAAATGAAAAATTAGTTCATACTCCAGAGCTGATAGTATTTTAATTTTTCACTCTCAACCTAGGTTGTAGACTTTGCTTAGCAACATGTGTGCATGTGTGTGTGTGTGATCTGCTTCAAAATCTTTCAGATTTGTGCCAGGTACTTTATATAATTTTGTTGTGTCCCCTCAAATAACTTATGTGGACACAATAATTATAATTCCATGGGGTTTGTGCTTTTTTCTCTACGAAAATGTTACCTCTTTTACAGTTTTGCTGCATATCTGGCCTGCATCCAAGCTATAAGCACAACCTTCCAGGGATAAAAATAATAATAATAATTGGGATTTTTCCAAATAATTGTAAACATGTCTATATGTAATTTTCTATTATATTCCTTTAAAAGTTATATAATGAGCTTTCATGAACTCATTTTATTGGCTATGTAATACTACTTCCAATGGATGTGTACTGTAATTGCCTCAACCTTTCCCTTATTGATAGAAATTAGGTAGTCCGTCAAAAACATTGACCAGGGTCTGAACTGCTTTCGGTCTGGAGCCCTGAGAAATTCACTTTAAGAACAGCTGTCTTTGTAAACCCAGTAGCTGGTATCCTAGTCTCTCTATTCATTTCTGATCATCTGACTAAGGACTAAGGCAATGCATCCCTCCAAAGGCTTTGGTGGACGTTTCAGTTCCCATCTTCGTCTCTTTAATGAGAAACACATATCCTGATGTCTCTTTCTCATCAACTCATGCTCTGCTGGAGGCAATATAACATGGTGCTTAGGAACATGGATTTGAAATCAGATAAATCTTGGATTGAATGATCCGTCCATCATTTCCGTGCTGAATTATTGTAGGTAAATTACTTACACTCTCTAAGCCTTAGTTTCCAACTGGTTAAATGAGAATAATGCTATTTTTGTGGTCCTGTTAGGCTGATATGATATAAAGTACATGTCACAGCAGCTGGTCTATATTATTCACACAGTAAATATGTAATTAGTGAGTGACTGTTATATAATTTTATTGTTATCATTATTATTGATATTACCATCTAGGCACATATCTTGAAGCCATAGGTTTTCATTCGTCCTCAAACTTCTTGATTTACTTCCTGAAATTCTTGAGTGCTCTCAGGCAGCAAGGACTGTCTTGCTTGAGGATATAGTTAACAAAGACATGTAACATAGTGGGAAGAATACAGTCTCTGAAGCCAGATAGACCTGGGATCAAATCCCAGGTTCACTGCATACTAGTGGTATAACATTGGGCAAGTTTCATCACTGAGTCCCAGCTTTCTCCTCTGTAAAATGAGGATCAGAATGCCTATGTTGAACTGTTGTGGGAAACATTGAACAGTATTTGAAAAGCACCCAGTGCAAATTAGGTGTTAAATCAGATTTTATTAACACTGCAACTATTTCTAGCCCTATAGCAATCACCTCAGCCACATTGGAAAGACAGTAAATTTGTTCTTAGTGTCCACAGCCTCTGCTTTCGTTCTGCTTATAATCCGCACTCCTCTCCCCACCTCACTTTGTCTGAGGAGGTCAGTGCCCTTCTTCTGCCGTCCAAACCTGGTCCCCAGATATGAACAGCTCCCAACCATTCCACCTTAGTGAGAGTGCTGGCCAGAGGGCTCTCCCTCCCAGGTATACTTACTTTTAAACCTAATCTATAGTGGAGACTTTAAAGCCTTTTTCCTCTTACTGAAAGAATTTCAGTACCAGCAGTCTATTGAGGGTGGTGTTTTGGGTAGGGATATGGAAGGCTCAATGTTGTTCTGGAAATCACACCAAACAACCATAGTTCTGCATTTTCCCCCAAGAAAAATGGACCCAGGAAATCTGAAGAATCTCAAGAAAATTAGAGAGAGTGTTTCATCACTCATTTTCCACAATCCGTGAAGATTGTGGGGTCAGGGTTGGGTCCAAGGTGCAGAAAGCCTTCTGCCCTCTAAGAATAATTAGCAAACTATTTTTCACCCATTTCTGGAACACCTAAATGGTAAAGAATTCCTAAATATTTTGATTTGATTTCTGATTCCACACATTATAGGGACCGGCTACTTTGGCTACTTTGGCCGTAGTCATTGAAATTTATCATTTAGCATGAATTTTTGCCTACTAGATTAATATGGTTCATAATTGCACTCTTCCTTTCACTCAGTTGAGGGTGGAGGAACCAGGACTGGTACCTGGTTGTCTTCTGAATGCAGCTGATAAAGTGATGGTGAGGCCAAGTCCTCATTATAAACGTGTCTGTTTCTAGGTTCTCGATTTTCTTCCACTGTTTTATCCATTTATCTTTGTAAAAATACATTACCTATTGTCATCAATATATCTTTATAATCAGCATTGATATGTTGTAGCTTCTTTTAAAAAATATATGGTTATTTTGATAAATATTGATTTGGGTTAGGAAATAAATCTCATATGGGTTATTTCAGAGACACTAAACACATTATAATTCCTTTTAAAAATTATGTTTGGCTTTTAGATTGTACTTCTTTGAATGCAAGGCCATGCGGCAACTAAATAACATGAGACCACAGAATTATTAGGGTTAAACTTGAGCCTTGAGCAAGGCCGGATGTAAGTTTCTTGAAGACTCTGCAATGATGAATTTAATTTGGATGCGATATCTTAATATTTGATGAACAAATTTATATTGTGTATGTGTTAATTGCGATAGATTCTGGGTCTATAAGCAATGAACAAATTAGAAACAATCTGGGCTGGGTGGACAAGCAGAGGGTACAGAATTCAACAGATCGTTACACACAAAATTCCAAAGGACAGTGAGATTTCTGATGTCAAATAATTGGTTCTGCTTCCAGAGACCAAACTCTGAAATCAAAATGCTTGGGCCCAAATCCCAGCTTCTCCTCTTCTTGCCTCAGTGACTGTGAGACTGTCTGCCTCAGCTATCCCACCTGAAAAGTGGAAATCATAATAGTACCTGCCTAGTTAATATACTTAAAACTGTTGAATGAGTTACCACCTGTCCACCCTTAGAACAGCACGTGAGGACAGTGTTTAATAAACATTAACTGTTAGTGTTATCATTTACAGAGACCGGAAACAGATTGATAAAGAAAGTGGCTGTATATCCTAAACCTACACTTTTTCTGCTTTTATCCAGCAAAATATGCATCACATATAAGAAAATAAGGATGAAAAAAATTCCCTAAATTGAAAGAACATCTCTATTATGCTATGCCACAATTATCATTTTTTTTATCCTGAGGCATTCCTTTTCCCTTCAGCTTTCCCCAGCAGTCCCCTCCAGCTGATGTATCAGTATGAGGAGGGAGAACCAGAGCAGCGTGCCCCAGTTCCTCCTCCTGGGGCTCCCCATCAGGCCCAAACAGCAGAATGTGTTCTTTGCCTTGTTCCTGGGCATGTACCTGACCATGGTGCTGGGGAACCTGCTCATCAGGCTGGACTCTTTCCTCCACACCCCCATGTACTTCTTCATCAGTCAGTTGGCCTTCACTGATATTAATTTCTCGTCTGTCACTGTCCCAGAGATACTGAGGAACATGCAGACTTAGTACAAAACCATCCCCTACGCAGAGTGGATTTCACAGACATATTTTTTCATAATTTTTGCTGATCTGGACAGTTTCCTCATCACTTCAATGGCCTATGACAGATATGTGGCCATCTGTCACCCTCTCCATTATACCACCATCATGAGTCAGAGCGTTTGTGTCATACTGGTGGCCTGGTCCTGGCTCATTGCTTGTGCTTATGCTCTTTTGGACACCCTCCTCCTGGCTTGGCTGTCCTTCTGTGCTGACCACACTGTCTGCCACTTCTTCTGTGACCTTGCGGCAGTGCTCAAATTGTCCTGCTCAGATACTTCCCTCAACTAATTGGTAATCTTTACTGCAGGATTAACGGCCACTATGCTTCCATTCTTATGCATCCTGGTTTCTTAAGGCCACAGAGGGGCCACTATCCTCTGGGTTCTGTCTACTCAGGGCATCTGCAAAGCCTTGTGCACTTGTGGATCTCATCTCTCAGTAGTGACTTTCTACTATGGGACAATTATTGGTCTATATTTTCTTCCCTTATCCAACAACACCAACAACAATAACACATTTGCTTTGTTGATGTACGTAGTGGTCACTCCTATGTTGAATCTCTTTATTTATAGCCTGGAAATAAACACATGTAAGGGGCCTTGAGAAAACTCTTGAGTAAGAAAGCATATTATTCCTTTCTTTTAAAACTTACCTTTTTTTTAAAACACACATATGATCTTATTTACACAATAATATGCAAATACAAATTATTGAAAATATAGCTCTCTTGTCTTCCTTCCACAGCTCTTCCTCAGAAATCTTTGCTGACATTATTCTTGCAACTATCTGAGGGAGTAGTAAAATGGGATATGTTTTATCTGGCTTAATTTGTTCTTTTCCTGGATAATGGGGATTGTAAAATACTTTGAGGATGCTATGATGTCATTTTGGCTGGTATCATTCAATGGAAGACATCAGTGCTGGCCCTTCCCCAAATATTAAAGTTGTTATACAATGTGTCTAGCCTTTCACATCACCTTTTCTAAAGAATTTTCCATTTTGGTGACAACATGGCTTCTTCTTCACCCAGGCACCCTGGAATCCAGGGACCCTGAGACCTTCTAGAATTTGCAGGGGGAACATATTAAATTTTACTTTCCTTATATAATAATTAACACACTGTTTTCTTGTCCTTCAGGAATACAGCTCACACTTTCTTCCTCCCCAAACACATATAGATATTCAGCAACAAAATAAATGTCACCTCTGTTGTCTCAGGTACTGGTCAAAAAGCTTAATATGCATTAAAATCATGTACTTTAATCCTGACAACAATCCTAAGAGATGTATTGGGAAAACTCAGTCTCAAAGAGCTGAAGAATGCCTTAAAATCACAGTTAGTTAAGGAAAGGTTTCAATATTGGCTGGCTGACTCCAGAGAAATTCAACCAAGGACTGTAATTGTTTACATGGAATGCTATGCCCTGAAGAGGAATAATTAGCTCAGCCTAGTGGCAGAGGATATGAAAAATTTCCCAAATAAGGGGTTGCTTTACCTGAGACTTAACAAATCTGTCTTATCCTGTTGTCAACTGGAAGAGGGAGCAGCATGTGTCAAGATGTTGAACTGGAAGCTTCAACTGAGGCACCAAGATTTGATTGACACCAGATACCAAAGTGAGTTGTAAGACACAAAATGAGGATTTTTATAGGAAGTGCCCAGTAATCTATTTCATCACTCTTGAGCCTCCCAACCTAGATGTGGTTCTAAAAAGTGCTTAGACCTGGAGATGAGAGGTTCTTGTAAAGTGGTGTTTTTTGTTTTTGTTTTTGTTCTGTTTTTCAGAAAGCTGCACAGTGAAACCCAAATCCTCCCAACAGAGAGGGGGTGCTTTCCTCCTCACTTCAAGCTTAGTGGGAGAAGCTTCAAAAGACCATATAGAGAGTTTTATATATATCCCTATCTTTTATAAGAGTGAGCGCATTATGAAAGATGAAATGGGAGAGGAGAGAGAAAGAATTGGAATTATGGAATAGAATTATGTTTTGGCTCTGTCCCATGCATCCCTCATCCTGTTCCTGAGACTTGCATATGGGCACTCTCTTAGCCTCCTACCTAATCCGCTTTTCTTGTCCTTATGTCCTATACTAGATTGTCAGTTGTTAACTTAGCATCATCATTGTTCACTTCTAAGACTTCTGCAGCATTGCATTGGTGAGGGGGAAACTACATTTTCCAGACTGTTCTTCTCTGTATAGTTCATGTTTAATATTTTCCAATGAGCGAAACTCATGAGAGATTTAGAAGGCAGAAGAGGAGAAGCCATTACTCTCTGGAGGTAATTATAGCCAGAAATATAGGCAGAAGTGAGATGCACAGTAGTTTCCCATTGAGGTCCTAAGAGCCACCTGCATGACTGCTGCAGACTGAGACATTTGGCAGAGTATTTCAGTCATTCTTGAGATTTGCAGCTCCTACCCATTAAACTTTTGAAACTATCTATTTCATGCTTCATGATGAAATCTTTAATTTTAGCTTTTTTAATCTTCAAGAGCAAATTGCCTGACCTCTGTTCCCCTGCTCATTCAAACTTGTCCCCAGTGTTATATGCAAGCACCTTTGTTCTACTCTCCAGAACAAATCCTTACAGATACACTTCTACTTAAAGATTACCCATCATTTATCTTCATCTATTTTTTGGAGTACAGATGAAATTACCTAACTGATAATTTCATTTTCAGTCAAGGATATCTATTGCAGAGTAGAGGAGAAAAAATACACCCTTTAAAAAAAACTTTATTATTCATATGAAGAAACATTAAAATGAATCTCTATCTCACACTACATAAAAATATCAACTTCATGTATTTCAAGAACTTTCAAGGACAGAGGGCAATGCTTTAAAATTTTGCATTAAAATATAGCACACTATTTTTATGTACATGAGACAAGGAAGTCATTTTTTTTTCTTTTCAAAAATTCAGATATATATATATATATTTTTGGCTTATTGTGGTAACATTGGTTTATAACATTGTATAAATTTCAGGTGTACATCATTATACTTCTATTTCTGCATAGATTACATCGTGTTCACCACCCAAATACTAATTACAACCTATCACCACACACAAGTGCCTAATTATCTCTTTCACCCTCCTCCCTCCCCTGTTCCCCTCTGGTAACCACCAATCCAATCTCTGTCACTATGTGTTTGTTTGTTGTTGTTATAGCTACTGCTTAATGAGTGAGATCATACGGTATTTGACATTCTCCCTCTGACTTATTTCACTTTGCATAATACCCTCAATGTCCATCCATGTTGTCACAAATGGCTGGATTTCATCGTTTCTTACGGCTGAGTAGTATTCCATTGTGTATAAATACCACATCTTCTTTACCCATTCGTCCCTAGATGGGCACTTAGGTTGCTTCCACATTTTGGCTATTGTGAATAACGCTGCAATGAACACAAGGGTGCATGTATCCTTATGCATTGGTGTTTTCAAGTTCTTTGGATAAATATCCGGCAGTGGAATAGCTGGATCATATGGTAGTTCTATCCTTAATGTTTTGAGGAATCTCCATACTGTTTTCCATAGTGGCTGCACCAGTTTGCACTCCCACCAGCAGTTTATAAGAGTTCCCTTCTGTCCACATCCTCTCCAACACTTGTTTCCTCTCTTGTTAAATACAGCCATTCTGACAGGCATGAGGTCATATCTCATTGTTGTTTTGATTTACATCTCCCTGATAATTAATGATGCTGAGCATCATGTGCCTATTGTCCATCTATTTACCTTCTTTGGAGAAATGTCTCTTCAGGTCTTTTGCCCATTTTTTAATTGGGTTGGTAGTTTTTTTTGTTGTTGAGAGGCATCAGTTCTTTATATATTTTGGAGATTAACCCCTTATCAGATATATGGTTTGCAAATATCTTCTCCCAATTGTTAGGTTGTCTTTTCATTTTGTTGATGGTTTCCTTTGCTGTGCAGAAGCTTTTTAGTTTGATGTAGTCCCATTTGTTTATTTTTTCTATCATTTCTCTTTCCCCATCAGACATGGTGCTTGAAAATATGTTGCTAAGACCGGCATTGAAGAGCATACTGCCTATGTTTTCTTCCAGAAGTTTCATTGTTTCAGGTCTTACAGTCAAGTCTTTAATCCATTTTGAGTTAATTTTTGTGTATGGTGTAAGGTAAGGGTCTACTTTCATTTTTTGCATGTGGCTGTCCAGTTTTCCCAACACCATTTGTTGAAGAGACTTTCCCTTCTCCATTGTATATTCTTGGCTCCTTTGTCGAAGACTAGCTGTCCATAGATGTGTGGATTTATTTCTGGGCTTTCGATTCTATTCCATTGATATGTGTGTCAGTTTTTCTGCTAGTACCATGTTATTTGGTTACTATAGCTTTGTAGTATATTTTGAAATCAGGGAGTGTGATATCTCCAGCTTTGTTCTTTTTTCTCAGGATTCCGTTAGCTATTCGGGGTCTTTGTTGTTGTTCCATATAAATTTTAGGATTCTTTTTTCTATTTCTGAGAAAAATGTTGTTGGACCTTTGATAGGAATGGCATTGAATCTATAGATTGCTTTAGGAAGTATGGACATCTTAATTATGTAAATTCTTCCAATCAAAAATCATGGAATGTCTTTCCATTTCTTTGTATCTTGTTCAATTTCTTTCAGCAAGGTTTTATAGTTTTCAGTGTACAGACGTTTCACCTCTTTGGTTAAGTTTTTTCCTAGGTATTTTATTCTTTTTGTTGCAATTGTAAATGGGATTGTATTCTTAATTTCTCTTTCTGCTACATTGTTGGTAGTGTATAGAAATGCAACTGATTTTTGTGTGTTGATTTTGTATCCTGCAACTTTACCGTATTCATTTATTACTTCTAAAAGTTTTTTGGTGAATTATTTAGGGTTTTCTATATATAAAATCATGTCATCTGCAAATAGTGACAATTTCTCTTCTTCCTTTCCAATTTGGATCCCTTTTATTTCTTTTTCTTGCCTGATTGCTCTGGCTAGGACTTCCAATGCTATGTTAATTAGGAGTGGTGAAAGTGAGCATCCTTGTCTGGTTCCTGTTCTTAGAGGGATAGATTTCAGTTTTTCACCATTGAGGATGATATTAGCTGTGGGTTTGTTATATATGGCCTTTATTATGTTGAGGTACTTTCCTTCTAACCCATTTGATTCAGAGTTTTTATCATAAATGGATGCTGTAACTTGTCAAATGCTTTCTCTGTATCTATTGAGATGATCATGTGATTTTTATTCTTCATTTTATTAATGTGGTGTATTACATTGATGGATTTGCAAATGTTGTACCATCCCTGAATACCTGGAATAAATCCCACCTGATCTTGGTGTATAATCTTTTTAATGTATTGTTGTATGCGATTTGGTAGTATTTTGTTGAGGCTTTTGCATCGATGTTCATCAGTGATATTGGCCTGTAATTTTCTTTTTTTTGTGTTGTCCTTGTCTGGTTTTGGTATCAGGGTAATGTCGGCTTCGTAGAACGAGTTAGGGAGCTTCCCCCCTCCCCACTTTTTTGGAAGAGTTTGAGAAGGATATGTGTTAAGTCTTCTTTGAATGTTTGGTAGAATTCACCAGGGAAGCCATCTGGTCCTGGACTTTTATTTTGAGGGAGGTTTTTGATTACAGTCTCGATCACTTTACTGGTGATTGGTCTATTCAAATTCTCTATTTCTTTTTGATCTAGTTTTGGAAAGTTGTATGATTCTAAGAATTTATTCATTTTTTCCAGATTGTCGAATTGGTTGGCATACAGCTTTTCATAGTATTCTCTTACAATATTTTGTATTTCTGAGGTGTCTGTTGTAATTTCCCCCCTTTCATCTCTGAATTAACTTATTTGAGCCTTCTCTCTTTTTTTCTTAGTGAGTCTAGCTAAAAGTTTGTCAATTTTCTTTATCTTTTCAAAGAACTGGTTCTTGCTTATATTAATTTTTTCTATTTTTTTGTAGTCTCCATTTCATTTATTTCTGCTCTGATTTTTATTATTTACCTTCTTCTACTGATTTTGGACTTTTTTTGTTCTTCTTTTTCCACTTCCTTCAGGTGCATTTTTAGATTGTTTATTTGATATTTTTCTTGCTTGTTGAGATAGGCCTCTATTGTTATAAACTTCCTCTTAGAACTGCTTTTGCTGTATCCCATAAATTCTAGCATGTCGTATTTTCATTTTCATTTGTCTCCAGGTATTTTTTGATTTCTCCTTTGATGACTCAATCGTGCTCAGTAGCATTTTGTTTAATCTCCACATATTTGTGGCTTTTCTGATTTTCTTCTTATAGTTGATTTCTAGTTTCATACCGTTGTGATCAGAAAAGATACTTGGTATTATTTCAATCTTCCCAAATTTATGGAGACGTGTTTTGTGGCCTAATATGTGATCAATTCTGGAGAATGTTCCATGTGCATTTGAAAAGAATGTGTATTCTTCAGTTTTTCGATGGAATGTTCTGTATATATCTACTAGGTCCATCTCTTCTAGTGTGTCATACAAGGCCGATGTTTCCTTATTGATCATCTGTTTGGATGATCTACCTCTTGCTATAAGTGGAGACTTTATTTCCCCTACTATTATTGTGTTACTGTCTATTTCTCTTTTTATGTCTGTTAATAATTGCTTTATATATTTAGGTGTTCCTGCGTTGGGTGCATAGATATTTACAAGTGTTATATACTCTTGTTGGATTATCCCTTGATCATTATGTAATGCACTTCTTTGTCTCTTTTTACAGCTTTTGTTTTAAAGTCTATTTTGTCTGATATGAGTATTGCTACCCCAGCTTTCTTTTGATTGCCATTTGCATGGAGTATCTTTTCCTTCCCTTCTCTTTCAGTTTGTGAGTGTCTTTAGGTCTGAAGTTTGTCTCTTGTATGCAGCATATAAATGGGTCTTGTTTTTTTATCCAATCAGCCACCCTATGCCTTTTAATTGGAGCATTTAGTCCATTGACGTTTAAAGTAGCTAATGATAAGTATGTACTTACTCCCATTTTTTAACTTTTTTTCTTGGTGTCTTAGTAGTTCTTCTCTGTTCCTTTCTTCTTCTCTTGCTCTCTTCCATTGTGGTTAGATGGCTTTCTATGGTATTATGTTTGAGTTCATTTCTCTTGGTTTTTTGTATATTTATTATGGGATTCTGGTTTGTGATTACCATGGCATTTATATATAGCAACCTACGTATATAGCAGTCTATATTAAGTTGATAGTCTCTTTAATTTGACCTCTGTGTGAAAGCTCTACTCTTTACCTCCCCTCCTCCCACATTTTATGTTTTGATATCCTATCTAACCTCTTTTTTGTGCATTTGTATCCATTACCCTCTTATCATGGAAATAGATAATATTGCGTATTTGTGGTCTTCTTTTTTCCCCTTAAATAATTCTCTGTAGCATTTCTTGTAGTACTAGTTTCTTGGTGACAAACGCCTTTAATTTTTGCTTGTCAGGAAAACTTATTATCTCTCCTTCCATTTTGAGTGATAACCTTGCTGAGTAGAGTATTCTTGGCTGTAGGTTTTTTCCTTTTAGCACTTTAAATATATCATGTCACTCTCTTCTAGCCTGTAATGTTTCTGCTGAGAAGTCAGCTGATAGCCTTATGGGGTTTCCATGTATGTAACTTGTCTTTCTTTCGAGGCTTTTAGGATTCTCTCTTTATATTTTTTTATTTTATTTATTTTAACTTTTTGTTTATTGCAGTAAAATTGGTTTATGACATTGTAAAAATTTCAGGTGTACATCATTGTACTTCTATTTCTGCATAGATTACATCATGTTCACCACCAAAATACTAATTACAACCGATCACCACACACATGTACCGAATTATCCCTTTCACCCTCCTCCCTCCCCCCTTCCTCTCTGGTAACCACCAATCCAATCTCTGTCCCTATGTGTTTGTTTATTGTTGTTATTATCTACTACTTAATGAAGGAAATCATACGGTATTTGATATTCTCCCTCTGATTTATTTCACTTTGCATTATACCCTCAATGTCCATCCATGTTGTCACAAATGGCTGGATTTCATCGTTTCTTATGGCTGAGTAGTATTCCATTGTGTATATATACCACAACTTCTTTATCCATTCGTCCCTTGATGGGCACTTAGGTTGCTTCCAAGTCTTGGCTATTGTGAATAACGCTGCAATGAACACAGGGGTGCATGTACCTTTACAAATTGGTGTTTTAAAGTTCTTTGGATAAATACCCAACAGTGGAATAGCTGGATCATATGGTAGTTCTAGCCTTGATTTTTTGAGGAATCTCCATACTGTTTTCCATAGTGGCTGCACCAGTTTGCACTCCCACCAGCAGTGTATGAGAGTTCCCTTCTCTCCACATCCTCTCCAACACGTATTGTTTCCTGTCTTGTTAATTATAGCCATTCTGATGGGCGTGAGGTGATATCTCATTGTAGTTTTGATTTGCATTTCCCTGATAGTTAGTGATTTTGAACATCTTTTCATGTGTCTGTTGGCCATCTGTATATCTTCTTTGGAGAAATGTCTGTTCCGGTCTTTTGCCCATTTTTTAATTGGGTTGGTAGTTTTTTTGTTGTTGAGATGCATGAGTTCTTTATATATTTTGGAGATTAAGCCCTTATCAGAAGTATGGTTTGCAAATATCTTCTCCCAATTGTTAGGTTGTCTTTTCGTTTTGTTGATGGTTTCCTTTGCTGTGCAGAAGCTTTTTAGTTTGATGTAGTCCCATTTGTTTATTTTTTCTATTGTTTTTCTTGCCTGGTCAGACGTGGTGTTTGAAAAGATGTTACTGAGACCGATGTCGAAGAGCATACTGCCTATGTTTTCTTCTAGAAGATTCACAGTTTCAGGTCTTACATTCAAGTCTTTAATCCATTTGGAGTTAATTTTTGTGTATGGTGAAAGGTAAGGGTCTACTTTCATTTTTTTTGCATATGGCTATCCAGTTTTCCCAACACCATTTGTTGAAGAGACTTTCTTTTCCCCATTGTATGTTCTTGGCTCCTTTGTCAAAGATTAGCTGTCCATAGATGTGTGGGTTTATTTCTGGGCTTTGGATTCTATTCCATTGATCTGTGTGTCTGTTTTTGTGCCAGCCCCTTGCTGTTTTGGTTACTATAGCTTTGTAGTATATTTTGAAATCAGGGAGTGTGATACCTCCAGCTTTGTTCTTTTTTCTCAGGATTCCTTTAGCTATTCGAGGTCTTTTGTTGTTCCATATAAATTTTAGGATTCTTTGTTCTATTTCTGTGAAAAATGTTGTTGGACCTTTGATAGAGATTGCCTTGAATCTATAGATGGCTTTAGGAAGTATGGACATCTTAACTATGTTAATTCTTCCAATCCAAGAGCACAGAATATCTTTCCATTTCTTTGTGTCTTCTTCAATTTCTTTCAGAAATGTTTTGTAGTTTTCCGTGTACAGATCTTTCACCTCTTTGGTTAAGTTTATTCCTAGGTATTTTATTCTTTTTGTTGCAATTGGAAAGGGGATGGTATTCTTAATTTCTATTTCTGCTACTTCATTGTTAGAGTACAGAAATGCAACTGATTTTTGTATGTTGATTTTGTATCCTGCAAATTTACCATATTCGTTTATTTCTTCTAAAAGTTTTCTGGTGGATTCTTTAGGGTTTTCTATGTATAAAATCATGTCATCTGCAAATAGTGACAGTTTCACTTCTTCCTTTCCAATTTGGATCCCTTTTATTTCTTTTTCTTGCCTGATTGCTCTGGCTAGGACTTCCAATGCTATGTTAATTAGGAGTGGTGAGAGTGAGCATCCTTGTCTGGTTCCTGTTCTTAGAGGGATGGCTTTCAGTTTTTCACCATTGAGGATATTAGCTGTGGGTTTCTCATATATGGTCTTTATTATGTTGAGATACTTTCCTTCTGTACCCATTTTATTCAGAGTTTTTATCATAAATGGATGCTGTATCTTGTCAAATGCTTTCTCTGCATCCATTGAGATGATCATGTGATTTTTATTCTTCATTTTATTAATGTGGTGTATTACGTTGATTGATTTGCGAATGTTAAACCATCCCTGGAATAAATCCCACTTGATCATGGTGTATAACCTTTTTAACATATTGTTGTATGCGATTTGCTAGTATTTTGTTGAGGAATTTTGCATCGATGTTCATCAGTGATATTGGCCTGTAGTTTTCTATTTTGTGTTGTCCTTGTCTGGTTTTGGTATCAGGGTAATGTCAGCTTCATAGAATGAGTTAGGGAGCTTTCCCCCGTCCTCAATTTTTTGGAAGAGTTTGAGAAGGATAGGTATTAAGTCTTCTTTGAATGTTTGGTAGAATTCCCCAGGGAAGCCGTCTGGTCCTGGACTTTTATTTTTGGGGAGGTTTGTGATTACTGTTTCGAACTCCTTACTGGTGATTGGTCTATTCAAATTCTCTACTTCTTCTTGATCCAGTTTTGGAAGGTTGTATGATTCTAAGAATTTATCCATTTCTTCCAGATTGTTGAATTTGTTGGCATATAGCTTTTCATAGTATTCTCTTATAATCTTTTGTATTTCTGAGGTGTCTTTTGTAACCTCTCCTCTTTCATTTCTGATTTTACTTATTTGTGCCTTATCTCTTTTTTTCTTGGTGAGTCTAGCTAAAGATTTGTCAAGTTTGTTGATCTTTTCAAAGAACCAGCTCTTGGTTTTATTAATTTTTTCTATTGTTTTTTTGGTCTCTATTTCATTTATTTCTGCTCTGATTTTTATTATTTCCCTTCTTCTACTGATTTTGGGCTTGGTTTGTTCTTCTTTTTCCAGTTCCTTTAGGTGCATTGTTAGATTGTTTATTTGAGATTTTTCTTGTTTGTTGAGATAGGCCTGTATTGCTATAAACTTCCCTCTTGGAACCAATTTTGCTGTATCCATTAATTCTGGCATGTCGTATTTTCATTTTCATTTGTCTCCAGGTATTTTTTGATTTCTTCTTTGATTTGTTCGTTAACCCAGTCGTTGTTCAGTAGCATTTTGTTTAATCTCCACGTATTTGTGGCTTTTCTGATTTTCTTCCTATAGTTGATTTCTAGTTTCACAGCATTGTGGTCAGAAAAGATGCTTGGTATTATTTCAATCTTCTTAAATTTATGGAGACTTGTTTTGTGGCCTAATATGTGATCAATCCTGGAGAATGTTCCAGGTGCATTTGAAAAGAACGTGTATTCTTCGGGTTTTGGATGGAATGCTCTGTATATATCTACTAGCTCCATCTGTTCTAGTGTGTCGTTTAAGGCCAGTGTTTCCTTATTGATCTTCTGTTTGGATGATCTATCCGTTGGTGTAAGTGGAGTGTTAAAGTCCCCTACTATTATTGTCTTACTGTCTATTTCTGTTTTTATGTCTGTTAATAACTGTTTTATATATTTAGGTGCACCTACATAGGGTGCGTAGATATTTACAAGTGTTATATCCTCTTGTTGGATTGCTCCCTCGATCATTATGTAATGCCCTTCTTTGTCTCTTTTTACAGTTTTTGTTTTCAAGTCTATTTTGTCTGATATGAGTACTACTACCCCAGCTTTCTTTTCATTGCCATTTGCGTGGAGTATCTTTTTCCATCCCTTCACTTTCAGTTTGTGAGTGTCTTTAGGTCTGGAGTGTGTCTCTTGTATGCAGCATATATATGGGTCTTGTTTTTTTATCCAGTCAGCCACCCTATGCCTTTTAATTGGAGCATTTAGTCCATTGACGTTTAAAGTAGCTATTGATAAGTATGTACTTACTGCCATTTTTTAACTTTTTTTTTTCTCAGTGTTTTAGTAGTCTTTCTCTGTTCCTTTCTTCTTCTATACAGAATTGATGGTCACTTTAGTCTGACCTCTGTCTGAAAGCTGTACTCTTAATTCCCCTCCTCCTTCCTTTTATGTTTTTGATATCATATCTAACCTCTTTTTTGTCTATTTGTATCCATTATGTTCTAATCATGGAAATAGATAATTTTTCCTATTTGTGGTCTTCTCTTTTCCCCTTAAATCAGTCCCTTTAACATTTCTTGTAGCACTGGTTTCTTGGTGACAAACTCCTTTAATTTTTGCTTATCTGGGAAAATTTTGATCTCTCCTTCCATTTTGAATGATAACCTTGCTGGGTAGAGTACTGTTGGCTGTAAGTTTTTTCCTTTTAGCACTTTAAATATATCGTGCCATTCTCTTCTAGTCTGTAAGTTTTCTGCTGAGAAGTCAGCTGATAGCCTTATGGGGTTTCCTTTGTATGTAACTTGACATTCTCTTGCAGCTTTTAGGATTCTCTCTTTATCTTTAATTCTGGACATTTTGATTATGATGTGTCTTGGTGTGGGCCTCTTTGGGTTTATCTTGTTTGGGGCTCTCTGTTCTTCCTGTACCTGGATGTCTGTTTCCTTCCTTAGGTTAGGGAAGTTTTCATCTATTATTTCTTGAAATACATTCTCTGCCCCCTTGTCTTGCTCTTCTTCTTTCGGGACACCTATAACACGGATGTTAGTGCGCTTGATGTTGTCCCAGAGGTCCCTTAGACTGTCCTCACTCTTTTTAATTCTTTTCTCTTTTACCTGTTCAGCTCGGGTAATTTCTTCTAGTCTTTTGTCCAGCTCACAGATCCGTTCTTCTGTATCCTCTACTCTGCTTTTGAGTCCCTCTAATGAATTTTTCATTTCCAGTATTGTATTCTTCATTTCTGATTGGTTCTTTTTTATATCTTCCATTTCTTTGTTGACATTCTCACTGAGTTCATCTATTCTTCTCCCCAGATCAGTGAGCATCCTTAACACTCTTAGTTTGAACTCTCTGTCAGGTAGGTTGCTCATTTCTGTTTCACTTAGTTCCTTTTCTGGGGTTTTGTCCTGTTCCCTTACTTGGAATGTATTCTTTTGCCTCCTCATTTTGCCTCTTTCCCTGTGCTTGTGACTACGTATTAGGTAGGTCAGCTACGTCTCCTGCTCTTGGATAGGTGACCTTATGTAACTGATGCCTTAGGAGGCTTCCAGTGTGCTTCCTTCAGTTCTCAATGTTCCAGGGGTGACCCCTATGTGGGCTACGTGTGTCCATCTGTTGTGGCCTGTTTGTTCTCCCTGTAGGTGCCCAAGGAGGCTGAGTTATGCTCCTGGCCAGCTGTTGTAATGCTCAGCTGCTTGTAGTTGTTGTGGGCCCTTCAGTCTCTTTATCAGGTGTGGGGAGCCCCAGCACAGTTGGCTGCAAGTTCTAATACCACATTTGTGTTGCAGTATTTCTTTTAAGTGAGTAGGCCCCCAGCGTGGCAGGTTGTTGGGCTCAGGACCTTACAATTGCTGTAAGCCTCTAGCCTATTAAGTCTCTTGTCAGCTCTCTGAGGATTGCAGCTGGGTGGGACTGGCCTCAGCCACAGGAGCACCCAATCGTTTCAGGCTTTGGAAGGTGGGGCAAACCTCCTATTTGGGTCTTTGAGAAGCACAAGTCTTCTGCAGCTGACAAGCCCTGCCGCCCACAGGTCCACACACACAGTCAACACAGTCCTGCCCCATGTGAGTGCCACGACCTCCCCAAGCAGACCCAGTCTCTCCACGGCGGGAGCCCCACACACTCCGCCACTGCCCCACACTCTCCACCCGCTCCTTGTGCACACCCTGCCCCGCTCAAGTCGGCTCAGTTGGCAGGCTGCAGAGAATCCAGTCACCAATCTCTGCAGGCCCACAAGCTGCCTGAGGGCTTGTTGTTGGGTGGGGCCAGTCTCTAGGGTGGGCTGCCTGCCCTGGCTGAGCTGGATTAAATCGGTGCTCTAGTGGGTGGGGCAGACCCTGGGCTAGCAGGCCTCAGGGAGAACTCCAATGGCGTCTGTGTCAGCACACCCACACCGGGCCACAACAATGGCCGCCGCCAATGTCCCAGTCCCTGGAGAGGTCTCACCCCTCACCGAGATGCACTCAGGGCCTATTAGGTGAGTCTCTTTTCACCACAGCACTGTGCACCTTTCTTTCTGGTGATTTTAGGTTGCTTTCTGAAATGGGTGAGTTTGCACACGGGCCCTTTAAGAGCCAGTTTTAGTTTCTTTGTGAACCGGGTTTTCTGGGGGTGATCCCCAGTGTTTTAGTAGCAGGCAAAGTCAGATATTATACCACTGGTCTCGCTTGTGCTGGGTCCACAAAATGCCCACAGCAGGGGCGCTCCCTGGCTCAGGGCCCCGCGCCTCCAGGGAGGCTGCCTACCTGTGGGCTGCTCCCGGCGGCCGTGAAGCTGGCGGCTTGTGAAGGCGGCGTTTTTCCTCTCCAGAAAGGAGTCTCTGCCTCTTCCACCTCAGTTAGGATTGTCCGTTGTTGCAGGAGTTCCTCTTATGCAGTTTTCAGTTCTGTCTCAGGGGTAATTTTTCCACGAGTAGTTGTAAATTGGCTGTGTCCACGGGAGGAGGTGAGTTCAGAGTCTGCCTACGCCGCCATCTTGACTCCGGATTCTCTCTTTATATTTAATTCTGGACATTTTAATTATGATGTGTTTTGGCTGGGCCTCTTTGGGTTTATCTTGTTTGGTGCTGTCTGTGCTTCCTGTACCTGGATGTCTGTTTTCTTCCTCAGGTTAGGGATGTTTTCAGCTATTATTTCTTCAAATAGATTCTCTGCCCTTTTGTCTAGCTCTTCTCCTTCTGGGACACCTAAAACACGGATGTTAATGTGCTTGATGTTGTCCCAGATGTCTCTTAGACTATCTTCACTCTTTTTACTTCTTTTTTCTTTTATCTGTTCAGCTTGGGTGATTTCTTCTAGTCTTATGTCCAGCTCGTAGGTCCGTTCTTCTGTATCCTCTACTCTGCTTTTGAGTCCCTCTAGTGAGTTTTTCATTTCCAGCATGTATTCTTCATTTCTGAAGGGTTCTTTTTTATATCTTCCATTTCTTTGTTGACATTCTCACTGAGTTCATCCATTCTTCTCCCAAGATCAGTGAGCATCCTCAACACTCTTTGTTTGAACTCTCTGTCGGGTAGGTTGCTCATTTCTGTTTCACTTAGTTCCTTTTCTGGGGTTTTGTCCTGTTCCTTACTTGGAAAGTATTCCTTTTCCTCATCATTTTGCCTCTTTCCCTGCACTTCATTCTATGTATTAGGTATGTCTACTATGTCTCCTGCTCTCGGAGAGGTGACTTGATGTAAGTGATGCCTTAAGAGTCCTGTCAGTGTGCTTCCCTCTCCTCTCCAGTTGCAAATGTTCCAGGAGTGACCCCTGTGTGGGCTACATGTGTCCTTCTGTTGTGGTGGGATTGTTCTTCGTGTAGGTGCCCAGGGAGGCTGAGCTATGCCCCTGGCCAGCTGTTGTAATGCTTATCTGCTTGTAGTTGTTGTAGGCACTTCAGTCTCTTTTTCGGGCGTGGGGTGTCCCAGCACTGTTGGCTGCAAGGTCTAATAGCACATTCCTATTGTTGTATTTCTATTACGTGAGTAGGCCCCCAGCATGGCAGGTTTTTAGGCTCAAGGACGTACAATTGCTATAAGCCTCCATGCTTATGTTTCTTATTCTGCTCTCTGAGGATTGCAGCCAGGTGGGGCTGTCCTCAGGCATGGGAGCCCCCAAATGTTTCAGGCTTTGGGAGGTGGGGCCAACCCCCTATGTTGCTCTTTGAGGAGCACAGGTCTTCTGTGGCTGACAAGCCCCACCACCCACAGGTCCACACACACGGTCAACACAATCCTGCTCCATGTGTGCGCCCAAGCTTCCTGAAGTGGACCCAGTCTCTCCAAGGCGGGATCCCCACACACTCCACCACCGCCCCACACTCTCCACCAGCTGCTTGCACATAGCCTGCCCTACAGAGGCTGACACAGACACCAGGCTGTGGAAAATCCAGGCAGCTCCCTTAGCAGCCCCAAAAGTTTCCCAAGGGCTTGTTATTGGGTGTGGCCAGTGCCTAAGGTGGGCTGCATGCCCTGGCTGATCTGGATTAAATTGGTGCTGCAGTGGGTGGGGCAGACCCTGGGCTAGCAGGTCCCAGGGAGAACTCCAAGGGTGTCCGTGTCAGCAGTCCCACACCAGGCCACAACAATGGCTGCTGCCAATGTCCCAGTCCCTGGAGAGGTGTCACCTCTCACCAAGATGCACTCAGAGCCTATTAGGTGAGTCTCTTTTCCCCAAAGGGTTGTGCACCTTTCTTTCTTCTGATTTTAGGTTGCTTTCTGAGACAAGTGAGTTTGGCGTGGGCCCTTTAAGAGCCGGTTTTAATTTCTTTGTGTACCAGCTTTTCTGGGGTACTTCCCAATGTTTTAGTAGCAGGCAAAGTCAGCTATTATACCACTCGTCTCGATTGTGCTGGATCCAAAAAAGTATCTATAGAGGGCACACTCCCCAGCTCAGGCCCTACTCCTCCAGGGAGGCTGTGTACAGTTCGGCTGCTCCCAGGTGGCCGTGAAGTGCAGTGGCTTGTGAAGGTCGTGTTTTTTCTCTCCAGAAGGGAGTTTCTGCCTCTTCCATCTCAATCAGGATTGTCGTTTGTTGCAGGAGGTCCTCATATCCAGTTTTCAGTTCTCTCTCAGGGGTAATTTTTCCAAGAGTAGTTGTAAATTGGCTGTGTCCGTGGGAGGAGGTGAGTTCAGAGTCTGCCTACACCACCATCTTGACTTCTCAGCCCAGATATATATTTTTTAAATCACACTGAATGCACATGATCTACTAGCCAGTGTCAATATAAAACCCTATCAGGGATGGAAATCTTCAAACTGCTATAAAAACTGGATCTGGTTGAGTTGTTAACAAAGCATAAACTATTGATATTCTGTCATTATATTCTGATGACATCTAGCTCAACTTCTTATCACAGTGTGTTCATTAGGTCAGGGACATGGGTTTCAGTCTAGAGACTCAATTGCCTTCTATTTCCCAAGGTCACAAACTTCCCGCAGGCTCTGGACCATGCCTTGCACATATGAGCTGTTAGTCATAATGTGTTTGTATGTGTGTGTGTTGAATTGATATTAATATCTCTAAGTTTAAAGGACATTTGCCTGACACTGACAGTATAGTATGGTATAAGTCTTCTAGGTTAGTTTGCTTAACATCTCTATCCTTTGAGCAAGAGTACAGGGTGGACATACATAATGCTGAGTTATCCATAGCAAATTCGGCAAGAGGGGATTCCACTGAAGTATTCCTACGATTTATGCAAATTCAAGATGCTCCTCTGACAAGAAATCTTGAGTCCACCCTTTCTCAGCCTCTTCACTTTTCCTGATGTCAAATCCCTTCTTTGTTGCCTTTAAAACAGAATGATTGCTATTTTCAAGGTGACTTTCTCAAGGAAGCATGTTAAAGTCAAGAAGTCAAATCATAAAATAATGCATTAATTTTAATCACATTAAAATTAAGACATTAATAGATAGGAAAAACAAAAGTAACATGCTTCCAATAATGGAAATCATTTGCAATATATACAACTGAAAAAGTCTTTATTTACAGATTATGTGCAGTCTGTCTTACAGTACAATAAATAAAAAAGAAAGAACCCAATGAAAAAGCAGGGAAAAGAAATAATCATGTACCTCAAAAAGGAAATTTTGTATCAAGAAGGATATTGATGGCTGCTGTAATGGTCCCAGCATGGGTTGTGGCATTTCGCTATGTAGTAATTCAGAGACCAGGTTCAATTCTCTCTCAGGGAAGCAGGTAATTTGCTTCCAGATAATAGAGGAGAAGACACACACTCTTCTTTAAAATTCTAGCCTGAAAATAACATACATTCTCGTCCATCATGGAAAACATGTCACGCACCTACAACTTTGAATAGCAGAAAATGAGCCTTCCAGTGATGACTTCACACATGGGAAGGAGGTCATGAAATTTTGGTGGACAGCCAGCCATCTCTGCCACAAATATCCAATAAACATGAGCTAAGATGCGCTACCTCATTAATAATCAGGGAAATAGAAAGTTAAACCACAAGGAGATATTTTTCTATTCACCAGAATTGGAAAAATTAAGAAATCTTTCAATACCAAGTGTTGTTGTAGTAGCAAAGTAATAGGAACTCTCATACTCAGGTGGTGGAGATTTAAATTAGTATAACTTTTAAAAAATTAGTAGACTTTATTTCTTATAGAAGTTTTAGGTTTACAGAAAAATTGAGCAGAAAGTTTCCATATATTTCTCCCCTACCCCTACTCAGTTCCTCTATTATTAACATCTTACATCCATGTGGTACATTTGTTAAAACTGTTAACTAAAGTCCATAGTTACCATTAGAATTCACTCTTTACGTTGTACCCTTTTTTTGGTTTTTGACAAATACATAATGACATGTATCTGCTGTTACAGCATCATATAGAATAGTGTCTCTGCCCTAAAAATCCCCTTTGTTCTACCTAATTATCCTTCTCCCTTCAAGCCCTGAACCCCTAGTAACCACTGATCTTTTTGCCATCTATATAGTTTGCCTTCTCCAGATTGTCATGTTGCTGAAATCTTACAGTGTGTAGTGTTTTCACACAGGCTTCTTGGTATGAGTATTTTACAGAAGAGCTTAGCAGTGATAGTTAAGTTGAACATACACATGCCTGCAATCGAGTAATTCTTCTTATGGGTATAGAATTGACAGAATCTCTTGCATATATGCACTAGATGATGTAGAAGAATGTTTATAGCAGCACTGTTTGTAATAGCAAAATTCCAAAAACCAGCAAAATAGCCATAGAAAATAGAACAGATAAGTGTGTTATAGCCTCACAGTGCAATATTATACAGTATGGATGAATTTTACAAGGACAGTATTAGACAACAAAAGCAAAGCCTAGAAGAATAAATATAGTATTATCCCATTTATATGCAATTCTAGAGCATGGAAAATTGAAGGATCAACATAGAAGTGTTAAAACTTTGAAGAAAAGTAAGAGAATATTGGAAATACTCAAGATACTGGGTTTTTTCCAGAGCGGAGCAAGATGCAATTGAGGAGGAGGCACAAGGGGCTTAACAATATTGCTAGTTTTCTACTAGTTAAGCCTAGATATTGTTAAGTGAATATTTCTGTAATTTTCTGTAAAGTGTGATTACATGCATGTATATAAACACATATACATGTATATGTATACACATACAGCATACTATATATATATATAATACATCCACATATGTATTTAAAGTGTATAAATGTTATACATGTTCGTTTGTATGCTACTTTAATATTGTTTTAAAGTTTAAATAAAATTTCCAAGTAAAATGGGTAAAAATATTGCTCAAGTTCGAAACATATTCAAATTATTTAAAGGATTCAAGATTTGACCTCACACATTGAGTAGTTGAGTACCAACCCCACTTAATATTGCTAGTTTAGTGGCACTGGGCAACTTAATAAGCCTCTCTTAATATGAATTCCCTCTTTTATACCACATACTAAGATTAAATGAAATAATGGATATGGAAATATTTGTCACAGGTATCATCTTATAGCAATGGAATTAGCTATGTTTGCCTTGAGCAGAGTTAGTTTCTCAAGAAATGAAGACAAAACTTTACCATTTCAGATGGAAACATAAGACGCTATATTCAAGAACTTGAGGCAGGGAAGTACTTTTCTCAAAATTCAGATATATTTGGCTTAATCTACACTCAGTCCTGCCTGAGTTCAATTCAGGTTGCCTAGATTTCCTGATATTCTTACTAGACATTCTTAGTCCCACACCCTGAAAGGCTGAACCCTCTTATCAGATTGGACTGATAACCCATAATCATGTCACCACTTGGAAAGCCACTTTAAAATCTCTGTTCTCACTTCCATGCTTCACAACCAATTGGCCATCCAGGGACACAGAGGGGTACAATCAAGTTTGAGTTCACTACTTGGGGCCAGTACCAGTCCTATCTGGACAATTTTCCTGGTCTTTTACAGAAAACCATGCCATTTCAATTTGTGGCCAGGTCCGTTCAATTTAAGGAAAAGAAAGTGACGTACCAAAATGCTGTAAGCATAACTGAAACCAAAATTTGGACAATTGATAAGAAATTAGAAATAAAAATAAAAGTCAATATCTAATTAATGTCATTCATAAAAATAAATTTCAAATGTATTACAAAATTAAACACAAAAATAAAATCATGAAACTGCCAGGAAGAATATTTTTGTTATCTTGAGAAGGGAAAAGCTTTGCCATATAAAAGTTGTAAACTACAAAAAAAAAAAAAAGGAAAGCAAAAATGACTGAAAGCTGTAACTGCATAAAAATTTTAAATGATTGTGGGACGCAGGATAACATATGAAAGGGAAAAAAAATTAGGAACGGATAGTCATGTGGGTATATTTTTAGTAAACATTTCCCAAGACTCTCTAAACTGAACAAAAATGAAACATAGAAGAAAACTAAGTCCAAGCTCAAACAGAGACTGAAGAAAGAGTGCCACACAAAGATTCAGTAAAAAGCAGCTATTCAGAGAGGAAAGGATGTTCACGTGGCTTGTGCAGGATGGAAAAGGTCTTATGTCCAATTAACACGCAAAACAGTGCTCATAATGACAAAAATTTTCCTATGCTGAATATACTTCCCAGAGCTCCTTTCATATCCCGATTCCTCAGACTGTAGATAAAGGGATTTAGCATGGGAATGACCAGAGTGTACAATACAGACAAAATGACATCCTTGTCATTGGAGTTATTGGATGAGGGGAAAAAGTACAGTCCAATAATTGCTCCATAGTAGCGAGACACCACAGAGAGGTGAGAGCCACATGTGGACAAAGCTTTACAGATTCCCTTAGTGGAGGGGACTCTAAGGATGGTGGCCCCAATGCGGCCATAGGAGACCAGGATGCATATGAATGACAAGGTAACAACTACCACTCCCAGGATGAGGATGACCAGCTCATTGACTGTGGTATCTGAGCTGGACAGTTTAAATAAGGTGGAGAGGTCACAGAAGAAGTGGAGGAGAGTGTTGTCACCACAGAAAGAAAGACGGGAAAGGAGGAGGGTGTGCAAAAGGGCATTAGTGCAAGATAGGACCCAGGACACAGTTACTAGCAGGAAACACAGGTTCTGACTCATGATGGTGGTGTAGTGGAGGGCGTGACAGATGGCCACGTATCTATCATAGGCCATTGATGTGAGAAGGAAGCTGTCAAGACCCCCAAACAATATGAAAAAATACACCTGGGAAATGCATCCACCATATGTGATGGTTTGACTATGTGTCTGCATATTCATGAGCATCTTTGGAGCTGTGACTGATGAGAAAGAGACATCAGTGAAGGCCAAATGGCTGAGGAAGAAGTACATGGGAGTGTGGAGGTGAGAGTCCAACCTGATGAGCAGGATGATGAGCAGGTGCCCCAGCACTGTGGTCAGGTACATGCCCAGGAAAAAAGTGTAGTATATACCTCGCTTCTCTGTCCAGATGGGGAGCCCTAGGAGGAGGAATTCAGATACACTGCTCTGATTGTCCCTCCTCATGTTCTTTTCCTTTGCTAGAGATAAAAAAAGATATGGAAATGTGAAAGAATGAGAAATCATTATGACTATCACATAATGAAAACATGGTTTTGAACTAGTCAGTACATGAATTTTAACCTGAATAACTCATGCTTTTTACCCCACTAACGGGCTAGTCATGATTATTTGTCCACCTAGAAACCAACAAAATCTCTTTTGGAGAAACCATGAAACATCAGAATGATGATGAGATCAGATCAAGCTCAAACTTGGGGACTCCAGGTGTTCATGACAGAAATCTGAGATTAGGAAATTATGGTGCAAGGCTAAGTCAGTAACACTTATTAGAAATGCTAATAGAGGCTGTCCAATTGGTCTGTTGGCCTTTCTTAACCTTCCTCATGCTTCTCACAAATGTTTTGGCTAATGCTTTATTTTCATGAATTGGGTCAAGGTAAGACAACCCAGTGGACTGCTCTCAATCTCCCAGAAATCAGAACTTGGAAACTTGGTGCAAACCTCACATGGAACTGGTCAAGGCAAGAGCATTAAGGACAAGGATCTATGTTAATAACATAAAAGATCTAGTGACAGACCTTGTAATACAGTCATCAGTCCTTCCTTTAAGAAAAGTCCTTCCCACTCCTCAACATTATCAGTCTACCATCAATCTTTCTAAAGGAATTTTCATGTAATGTGGAAAGAAAGTCTGTTTCTCTTCAAAATTTCCACCTTATTCCCTCAGTTCTAACCAAATCACTCTTATTCAAGTTCTGAGAACACCAGAAAATACTTTGACTTTTCCAGTCACATTCTGGAACTGCCAAAGAATAAGCTCTTTGTAAGTGTCTGTCCAGCATAGTTTAGCAAATAACGTCTCCTTTTTCACAGATCCTAACCTGTTTTATGCAAGTGATTGATAATTGATATTTTTCTTGTCATATTCTAACACTTCTTATACTTTGCTAACACTATCATTTTTCCTTTTTCTTCTTCAGGTCACTTAGTCTTAGAATTGCCCGTGAGAACACTCACAAAATGATAGGGCAAGAAAACATGATGGTTTATCTACGAGATAATAGAATCCACACACTATCTAAAGACATTCATTCTAAAGGACTTTCTCTTTGAGAGCTGAGAACCTGTCTCACTATAGGATTCACCATTCACCTTGGAGGGTTAATTAAAGTTTACATTATGTACCAATTCTCCCAATTTGACTGAAATTATCTCTAAAATTCCTACATTCTTCAGCCCACTACATTAAAAATCCTGTTAATTTAATATTATTACCTGAGATGAATTACACAGTCTTGCTAGTTGTTACCATGTTAATAATAATCAGTTTTTCACAATTGAAAGTGCTAAATAGTTGTCTGATGGACATCTGGGTTGTTTCTAATATCTGTCTATTTCCAGCAATATTACGTTAATAACATTGTTCATATGCTGTTTTTCACAATAGCATATATATATATATACATATATATATATACACACACACATATATATATACATATGTAAGATAAGTTCCTAGATAGAGACCTGGAGGATATATACATTCACAGCTCACAAAAGGCTAAGGTTTTGAGGAAGCCTGTTCTTATGGGTTCTATACAATGAGTCTTGAATAATAAGAGCTTGTCATGTGCAAATTAAAATAACAGGCATTCTAATTTTTTGCTGGGAATGGGCTACATGGTGCTTTGAGTGAACAATAGATAAAATTCAGGAGCGTGGTTAGCATGGGAAAGTTATGGGGTTGAAGAGTTATCTAGGAGCCGATTATGTAAGGCCTTTTCTGCTTTAATGGAAAGTTTTGATTCTATTCTCAGAGCAATAGAACACTCTAAATGAAAGGTTTAAGTAAAGGAGTGAATAAAAATTTTTAAATAGTATGCTGGATACTGGGTAGAGAACAGATTACAAGCAAGAGTGTCAGCAGGAATCTTAACTAGAGGCCGTTGCAGTAGTTCAGGTACAACATAGTACCTGCTTACACCTGGATCACAGCAGCAGAGATGAAGATATTTACAATTTGGGATAAAATTTGGAGGAAAAACCAACAAGACTTAAAGGAGGGTAAGAGATAAGAAAGATGAGATATGTTTTTCCTTATTCTCTCAAAAATTAGATAGAAGATCAGTTTGAGATAAATTATTCTCCATGGAGCAGTCTGCTATACCCTGTTGTGAGGAGTAGTAGAGCCGTGTTATGCATCAGAAGCACAGACTGGACACACACTCAGACATAAACACATGGAGTCACACTACTGAATACAAATTCTACTCCTGTTCTGACATTGCCTGTTAGTTGATGAGCACATATACCTTCAGCTACAAGGCTGAGGAAGGTTCTTCCATTTCTCTCTAGAAGACACAGGACACAATGAAGCAGGTAGAGTCTCTAAGGGTCTCAAAGATGCACTGCAACGGGGAGAAAAATTACCGCTTCAAAACCATGTAAGATAGATATGTTGACACACACTTATTTACAACACCTGAGCAGTGGGCGTGGGTTCTAATTTCACAAAGCACAGAGAGGATCTGGGTGGGGCAGTTCCACTCTCCATCTCCAGCTCCAAATTAGAGACAAACAGGAAATAATTGCTTTGTTGCCTTTGGTTCCCTTGAGGGAGAAACAGTTTGTTGATAGCAAGCCATAGGAAAGCTCACCCGTGGAGGAATAATGATAATAACCACAAAGCAGCTGCTAGGAATTGGTGATTCACACACAAAGCTTCTTCCTTCTTGGTTGGCATTGGGGAAAATGTGAGTCAGAATCCATAATGAACCAAGCCAGAGACCGAGTGTGTTAACCTAAATCTCTTGTTTCTGAACCCCATGTTATTTCTAGAATACCAGAAACACTCTCATACTTTCACTCTCTGAACAAAAGATTGAGAGACTTTATATCCCATAACCACAACTGGATCCTGGGGAATGGACCATAGTTTCTATAAATGTTGGTCTTCTGCCCAAAGGCTATGGAGTCAGCATTCTCTTGGTGCAAGTTTCTCACAATACCATAGAGTAAACATTAAAGAGATGCTTTCCACTAAACCTCTTACAAAACTGATTCCAAATTTATTACATACATCTCCAACTCCATTTCTTTGAAACCATGTAGGAGAAGAATATCCTGTGCTTGTTATTTGAGGTGAAGGTGTGTTAATATTCATATTATTTTGTGTTAGTTAATTTCCTCTATTTTGTGTTAAAATCAATCTATACTTGGAACTGCTGTTTGAGTAAAGAGTCTTATAAGGTATCTAGACTGCAGAAATGGTTTCTAGGTCCTGTGGATCATGGTTGATAATCTGTTTCTCTGATTATAATGCTACAATTGACTGGCCTGTATACCTAAAAGTCAAGAGTTGACTAGACTTCCTTCTCAAGCCATAAGAACATCGTTGGCACCTCCCTCTTTCCCTACATGCTTGGAGATAAAAATAAAATCTGTGACTATGCAGGATTTCTTAATTTATTAAACTGTATGAGAAAAAGTGTCTCTTTGAATTAAGAAATGACATTACTATTTCGTCAGGTACCAGATACCATTTCCTAGAAGAACTCCATCTTTATCCTCTGCTATCCCAGTCCCTACCATTTTTATGAATGCTATTCAAAACGTACCCTCGGTAATAGCTTATCATTTAATGACAAAAATACACTTACATATGCATACACAAAAATGAAAAATAGGCAAAATGGTATTAATAGGTATTTCAGAGGAAAGAAACTCAAATGGACTAATAATCACATAAAACCTCAATAATAATTAGGGAAGACAAAATCTCAATAAGATTCTGTTTTATATTAATAGATTGGAAAATTTAAGTTAGAAACTGCTCTTTGTTGATAACACTGCATATTAATTGGAAGTCTCATTCATTTATAACAGAGAAACAATATAGTATCATGGTTTACAGTTGAAAATGTGCAGTGGACCATGCAATTTCTCTCTCATGTTTATGTCCTAAAGAAGTTTTGCACACATACAACTGGAGACATAAAGAAGAAGGCTCACAGCAGCATTGTTCATAATAGCAGAAAATAAATGAAAAAAAAAGTCCAAAAATAAATAAATTATGGTATTTTTACAGAAGCAATATTGTAGAACAATTATATGCTATATTGGTGGATTATAGAAATGAAATGTTGAGAGAAAAAAGCAAGACTCCAACAACATGACAAAATGCAGAAGCAAAGATTTCGCATGTGTATACATACGTCCCTCCAAAATTCCTATATTGAAACCCTAACCCCAAATGTGGCTGTATTTGGAGATGGGAACTCTAAGGAAGTAATTAAAGTTAAATGAGACCCTAAGGATGGGACCTGATCCAATAGGACTAGTGTCCTTATAGGCAGAGATACCAGAGAGCTTTCTCTCTCTTTTTACACACATACACACACCAAGATGACGCCATGTGAGGACATAGTGAGAAGGTGGACATCTGCAAGCCAGGAAGAGAGCTCTCACCAGAAACGAATCTGCTAGAACTTTGATCTTCTACTTATATACCCCAGAACTGTGGGAAAATAAATTTCTGTTGTCTAAGCCACCCAGTCTATGGTATTTTGCTATGGTAGCACAAGCAGACTAAGACATGTATGAATGTATGTATGTGTGTGTTTATATGTATGTATGGATATGCATGTGGATATATACACACACGCACATAAATATACAGAGAGAGAGAGGCAGAGACAGAGAGAGTTGCATATACATAGAAATAAAACTACAGAAATTCATTGGAATCATAAACATAAAACTCAAGCTAATCATTTTCTCTTGAGAGGAGACAGGAGGTAGGAAGTGGGGAAGCCCAAGGGTAGATTCAAATGATGCTTTTAAAAAAATAAATATGTACCAACAAAAGTACAGAATATATAGAGAAAAGTTAGCAAACACCAAGTGCACAGTATTGTGAATTATCCCAAAAGAAACACACCCATGAAATTATCAGCCGGATAAAGGAATGCTTCTCCATCATGCCCTTCCCAGTCATTTCTTCCAAAAGTAAATATTATTATTATTCTTATCACCACATATTACTCTCGGCTGTTTTTCATTTCATAAAGGTGAAATAAAATTAAACAATCTGTATTGTTTTATATTTTTATTATAATATATACTTTATATGCAATGGTATGCTCAGATGTTAGTGAACCACTCAATGCGTATTGATAAATACATAACAATACACAAACATTGACATCGATTCAGAAATTCCTTTGAGCTCCTTCCCAGTCAATATCCTCCAGTAGCCCACCTAATCTCTTCGCCTTAACAGTAAGTTAAAACAGTTATAGAGTCGGCTCCGGTTCTGGCCCTGGAGCTAGAATTGGCAATAGAACTGGTTCTAGCTCTATAGCTGGTGCTAGAGGTGGTGCTGGAGCTAGCTCTAGCTCTGAAGAAGGCTCTTGTTTGAAACTGGTTCTATCCCCAACTCAAGCTAGCAGCAGAGCTAGTGGTACTGGATCTGATTCTAGGTCTGGAGCTGGCCCTACCCTTGGAACTGATTCTAGTTCTGATGATGGAACTGACACCGTTGCTGCCTCTACCTCTAGAGATGGTGATAGAGCAGGCCCTGAACCTGGCACAGGAAGTGGAAGAGGAAAAGGTTCACCAACATGACTGGCTTTCCATTTGCCTTTCCAAAGACAGAAAATACCACATACAGCCCAGATCTAACCCCGGGACATCTTCTCAGACTACAGTCTACCAGGTAAGTGGTCTGAGGTTACTCTTTGTTCCTGGTCCAACATCAATCTCTGGAGGCTTCTCCCGGTCTGGCCCAGCCCCATCCCCCTCCTTGCATGCACCAACCCTCCAGTCCTCTCACCCTCTGGCTCTGCCTCAATGGGTAACAAGTCTGAGCACCCTTCTCCTTCTCTATTAAGGCTTCAGTAAGGCTGACATACTTTTCTGTAGGTCTCCCCTGGCCTCTCTCCTACTGGAACATAGACTCTGCAGGAACAGAGAGGGTAGTGTCTACTCTGTTCACTGCAATAAACTGGCACGCAGTAGGTGCTTCATGAATATCTGACAGATGAGGGAACAGTCTGTACCCCTGCCCACAGGTCTTAGTGACATCTCAACCTGCAGCTTATGGCTCATGGGACCAGTATGGTTTGGGTCTGTTCCCAGCTCCAAAGGCCCCAGGCAGAGGCTCTGACCTTCCTGCAGCTTCCTTGAGTCACCCACTGTGCTTTGTAAAGGCCTCTGTTTCTTAGTTTGCCTGGCTAGAGATTTGTCAATTATATTGATCTTGTCAAAGCACCAACTTTTGGTTTCACTGATTTTCTCTATTGATTTCCTATTTTCCATTTCAGTGATTTCTGCTCCAAATTTTATGCTTTATTTTCTTCTGTTGCTTTCAGTTTATGTTATCTCCTTTCTCCAGTTGCCTAAGGTGGATGATCAGTTTTAGATCTTTCTTATTGTCTGACACATGCATTCAGTGTTAGAAAGTTCCCTCTAAGCACTGCTTTTGCTGCATCTCACAACTTTTCACAAGTTGTGTGTTCATTTTCTTTTAGTTTAAAATATTTTAAAGATATTTAAGATATTAAGAAAAAATATTTAAAATATTGAGACTTCTTGCTTGACCCATGTGGTATTTAGATGTGAGATGTTTAATCTCCAAATATTTTGAGATTTTCCAGCTACATGTCTGCTATTGATATCTGGTTTAATTCCATTGTGGTCTGAGGGCATACTTTGTATGATTTCTATTCTTTTAAATTTGTTAAAGTGTGTTTAATAACCTACATTGTGGACTATTTTTTTCCCACTTTTTTTATTTTTTATTATTTTTTAATTTTTTGTTTATTGCAGTAACATTGCTTTATAACATTGTATAAATTTCAGGTGTACATCATTATACTTCTATTTCTGCATAGATTACATCATGTTCACCACCCAAATACTAATTACAACCCATCACTGGACTATCTTAGTGAGCATTCCATGTGAGTTTCAGAAAAATGTGTAATCTGCTGTTGTTGGATGAAGTATTATAGAAATGTCAGTTAGATCCAGTTGACTGATGGGGCCATTCATTACAACAATACCCTTACTGATTTTCTGTTTGCTGGGTCTGTTGCTTACTAATAGAGGGGTGTTGAAATCTCCAACTATAGTAGTGGATTTGTCTATTTCTCCTTGCCATTCTATCAATTTTTGACACTCTGTTGTTAGATGCCTACACATTAATGATGGTTATGTCTTCTTGGGGAATGGACCCCTTTATAATTATGTACGGCCTTCTTTATTGCTGATGATTGTTCAGTTCTGAAGTCAGCTTTGTCTGACATTAATATATCTACTCCAGCTTTCTTTGATTAGTGTTTACATGGTATATCTTTCTCCATCACTTTACTATTGTATTGTGGTAAAATATATACAAAGTGAAATTTACCGTTTGAGTCATTTTTTGGTGTATAGTTCAATAGTTTTAAGAACTCACATTATTGTGCAACCATCACTACTACACATCTTCAGAACTTTTTCATCATTCCATACTGAAACTTTGTATCCATTAAACAATAACTACCAATTCCCCACTCCCCCAGCTCCTAGTAACCACCATTCTACTTTACTATGCACTCGACAACTCTAGGTACATCATGTAAGTGGCATCATACAGTATTTCTCCTTTTGTGTCTGGCTTATTTCACTTAGCATAATATCTTCAAGATTCATCTATGTTTTAGCATGTATCAGAATTTTGTTCCTTTTTAAGGCTGAATAATATTCCTTTGTATATGTAGACCACATTTGTTTATCCAGTCATCTATCATTGGCCACTTAGGTTGCTTCCACCTTTTGGCTATTGTGAGTAATGCTGCTCTAAACACGAGTGCATGAGTATCAGCTTGAGTCCCCGATTTCAATTCTTTTTCGTATATACCTAGAAATGGAATTGCTGGATAATATGGTAATTCTATTTTTAATATTCTGGGGACCCACAATAATATTTTCCATAGTGACTGCACCATTTAATATTCCCAACAGCAATGCGCAAGTGTTCCAGCTTTCCCACATCCTTGCCATCTGTTGTCTGGTTTTTTTTGATAATAATCATCCTAACGGGTATGAAGTTGTATCTCATTGTGGTTTTCATGTGCATTTTTCTAATGACTAGTGATGTTGAACATCTCATGTGCTTGTTGGCCATTTGTACACCTTCTGTGGAGAAATGTCATTGTATAACTTTCCCCATTTTTGAATTGGATGGTTGCTTTTTGCTGTTGTGTTTAAGTTTTAGGAGTTCTTTTTATACTCTGGATGTTAATCCCTTGTCAGATTTATGATTTGTAAATATTTTTTCCAATTCTCTGTCCACTCCTATGCTTCAAATTTATCAGTGTCTTTATATTTGAAGTGAATTTGTCATAGGTACGTATAGCTGGGTTTTATGTTTTTATCCACTCTGATAGTCTCTATCTTTTAACTGGTGTATTTTGTCCATTCACTCTTAAAAGGATTATTGATATAATTGGATTAGTATCTACTTTATTTTACCTGCTTTCTATTTGTTGCACTTGTTTTTTGTTTCTATCTTCCCCTCTTTGTCTGCCTTCTCTGGTTTTAACTGTGCATTTTATATGATTCTATATACTTTCTTCTCCTAGCATGTCCATTATACTTCCTAAAAAATTTTTAATTGATACCCTAGAGTTTACAATATATATTTACAACTAATCTGAGTCTACCTTCAAATAACACTATCCAGAGCATAGGTACCTTAGAACAGAGTATTCCCGATTCCTCCCTCCCATCACTTAGAACATTGCTGTCATCATTTCACTTATCTATAAGCTATTATTTCCCTTTATATTGTTGTTATTATTACTTTGAACAGTTATTTATTAGGTAAATTAACAACATATAAAATATTTTATCTTACTTTCGTTTATTCCTCCTCTAACACTCCCCCTTTCATTATGTAGATCTGAGTTTCTGGTCTATATCATTCTCCCTGAAGAACTTTTTTTAACATTTCTTTCAAGGCAGGTCTACTGGTGACAAATTCTCTTGGTATTTATCTGTCTGAGAGAGTTTTATTTGTCTTTCACTTTTGAAAGATAATTGTGCTGAATACAGATTTCTAAGATTCTTATTTGTTAACTGGAGTCCAGGTAATGATATTTAAATTAACATCTTGGCTTTGGAAAGATAAATGCTTCTCTTATCTTCCACATGCACAAAGGCAAAACAAATCTAGGTCTCTGCTGGATTGTTTTATTTAAATAGAGTTTTAGGAACTGCCTCATTTAAATGCAAGAATTATATTGTGACCAACTGGGTAGCAACAGAGGTTTGCTTTCCCCCACGCCTCTCACACCTTTGGAAAGGAGTGAGAGAATAAAGAGGGGATTCCAGGACTCACTGGCATGATTGTTCTGCTCCACATCCTTCCACAGTAAGTGAAGTCTCTGTAAGAGCTGCTCTGCTGGTCATGCCCTCAGGAGGAAAACATTGACTTGGAGCTCCTCCTCCCTTGAGGGCTTTTCTCTCAATATTCAGGTTGATTTTTTGTGTATGTTGGTCAGAAGACCATTCAGGATGTAGAGGAGCAAGCCCGTGCAACAGAATGACCCAGGGCCATCAGCCAAAGACAGCCAAGGCAGAAAGAGCCTCCAATCCACAGCTCTGTTCACAGATATCTACAGGTGCAATTTATAAGCAAATGGGAGAGGATGGATTTTTGTAAAGACTTGGATTCACCCTTGCTTTCATGTCCCACTTCATGCAGAATCGTTTGGGTAGCGGGTACCCTGAATGGAATTCTAAAAAAATCAAAATCAAACAGCCAAATTTTGTGCAAAAATGACACTGAAATGTCCACACTTCCTACAGCTAGAGACTTAAGACTCACCACAAATGGAGGGCTGGCTCTTCCTGAGGAAAGGCATCCATAGGACACATCAGGCCACCATCACTGTGTGGACACCCCCATTCTTACTGGACTCGATGGAACACCTTCCCATCAGAATCAAGGACAGCAGGAGTCCTACTGCCCCACGCAGCAGAGCTGAACAGAGGAAACCCTCTCCCTGCAGGAGCAGGAGACACCACTGGGTCGGCCTGTGACTACCCTGGCTAACCTGGGACTCTGGTACGCTCAAGGTGTTTTGGTTGTAAAGAGAAGATTTTCCGTCAGAGACTGAGTGAGATGTACCTTCACTGCAATGTCAGCCCCTTCTGGGTAACTTTCCTTGCTCTCTTGGCCAGTGGAAGCTCAAGGATACAACAATGTGTGTCTTCCTCTGCCGTATTGGTATGCCATGCCTGCCTGTCATTCAGGAAATCATATCCCTGGACAGCTGTGCTACATCAGCAAGGTCCAGGACTGTTGGGATCCAAGTGTGTGCTCAGCCTCTGGGCTGCACTAAAAAGGCCCTCCTGGCAGAGGGGAGCCCTCTGAGTGACACCTGCAGCCAAAGGGAAGGAGGAAAGATAAATCAGTCATCAGTGATTTATCTAGCTCCTTCCTTAAAGGTTGTATCCAGGGGATGATGTTGAAATAACTTAACAAGTTGCAGGCTGGAAGGCATTCAGGGCCCTATTGGTTCCCTCCTGGGCCAAGTGTCAACTCTTTAGCTCCCGATCATGGGAAAGCCCAGCGAGAGCACTTGGGTGAATTCAATGTCTGTTTACCACCTGGATTGGGTGTACTTCAGTATGTAATCGATAAGGCTGTGTATGTGTGTGTTCATTGATTATCAGTCTTGGTGGTATCCCTCCTACTCAATATCCCTCATCCTCAATGCGCAGACTTGGACAATGAAAATAATTCAAGGTGGCTGTGAGCTCTAACATCTCTGGGCCAGCTACCTCTTTGGGACAAGTTGGTATGAACACGACTGAGTCTCTGAACTGGTGATTGTCCAAGACAGTGGACCTCAGAACTACATGGTCGTGGACTTTACCTTAGCCACTGAAGGAGAGTGTGAAGTGTCTTTCACTGGCATGTTATAAGTGCCCTTATCCTGGCAAACTAGAGCTCACCTGGGATTCATGAGGCCCCACACAAGGAGGAGTGGCCATGATGTGCCTAGAAGAGGGGCTGGGGCCTTCTAGGGTGATTCTGGCTTAAATCAATTATACGAGGAGTTCCAGTGATGCTGGAAATCCTAGTTCATAGGCAGCAGAAATGCTAACAGAAGGAGGCCTAGCTGTAGCCTTATACTCTGCATCACAAATCTTTCCCCTGGATATGAAACCAGCAAGAAAAGGAATTCTAAGGCCAGAGGCAAGGATCTCAGGAGGATTCAAATCTTAGATAAAGGCCAATCATCAGCCCCCTACAGGGGGATTAAGGAGTCAAAGTTCTGCCTGCCCTTAGTCCACTGGCTAATAATCTTCCCCCTGCTTTTACATTTTCATATTTTACATTTCCAGGTTTTTAGAATTTTTCCCCGCTTAGTGCTGATGGAATTCCAGAGATTGATCTTGAAATCCATATGTTCCTAGTTGTTGGTCAAAAGGAACCTCAGTAAGAGGAGTAGTAAATGTTCCACTTCCTCCAAAACTATAGAAATGTAGCCACCATCCTGGGTCAGGAAATGGTCCTTGTAAATATAACATTTAAAGAAATGGAAATTTCAGAGGTTGTTGCTGTGCCCTGTGAAGGTACCTCCCACCTGTCTATCCTAGGAGTTCTGAAGGATAGTCTCAACTCTTTGCCCCAGGTTAAGGATACTGAAACTATTTTATCCATTAAATAACCCAATGGCACTGCAAGATTTCTTATTTAAATGAGAGGATCTGCCTGCACCTCATTTAAATTAACATAGGAAATAAAAGAACAAAATTGCAATTCCCAATCTATCGAGAAACAGGATTTTAATATAATATTTAAGTGTAGGATTTGCTACTTACAACAAATACATATTGACCTTCCCCAAATAATAAACATTTTTTTCCTTTGTACAAATGTTACATGACCTCCTCTAAATCCTCCTTCTTCCCAACCAACCTCCATCTCATGCAGTCTCATAAAGCTCAGGATGCGTTGGCAAATGGCACTTGCAGCTACCTGAGATTTGACATTAAAGGTTCTCAACTGGTCCCCTCCTCCACATTGGAGCTGGAGGACCAGCTAAGTGCACACTGGGTGTGTTGGCAAAGTCCCCACTGCTGAGTAGGGGCCTCATCTGAGCTTGTCACAGGACTTGGAGCAGGAGCTTCCGCTGGTACTGGGCTCCATGTTGGGGGCCTGGATGTAAGGGCTGGCTTAACTTGGCGCGGTGTCACCCAAGGACACAGCCTATCCTTGCCCCTGCCCCTAACTGGACTCTGCTCCAGGCACTGTGCTAACTGCTTGGTCACCAGCATCCCATTTGCTCCAGCCTTCTGAAAGATCATTTAGCATCACTCCATTTCATAGAGGAGGAAACTGAGGCCCAGAGAGGTGAAATGACTCACTCTATTACAAGGCTGGCCAGCAGTGGAGCTGGGATCCCTGCTCCAGGCTGTATGACTCCCCATGCCTGCATTTAAAGGTAAAGCTTCTCTGAGTTCCAAGAAGCCCACTCCTGCCAGCCTTGATCTTGGCACTCACTTGCTCCAAAACTTCAGGATGGCATGTTTTTCTTGGCCTTGAAGGTGTTGTTGGCTAACTCAGATGGCGGCTCCAGCTCGCATGACTGGTTGTAGCTACAGGACAGAGGGTCTGCTATGGGACTACCAGGAGCCGCACTCAAGTCTCCGTCCCAGTGCCTACCCAGAAGCTGGAGTTCAGGTGCCCAGCTGTCACCAGGCAACAGGATTTGACACTGAACAAGGGGTTGTAGACATAGATCTCTGGAGCTGGCTCCCAGGGAGAGTCCCTCCCTGCCATCCTCAATTCTCGTCCTGCCTTCATCCCTCCACCTTGCTGAGCAGCTCCATGGCCTGGAACCAGGCCCCAAAGTGCTCATCCAGCATGATGGTGTAATTGTTGCGGCTAAATGGAGCAACTTAATCTGGGTGATCACTGAATTCCTGGAGGCAGAGGGAAAGACAGGATTATGACAAGGCCTGGGTGGGGAGCTGCTATGAAAATTCTTGAATATATCTTTTGGTACACATATTATGCATTCCTGTTTTTATCTTTTTTGGTTTGTTTTTTATTTTAGGTTTAAAGGCATGGTTCCTGACAAGACTATCTCCATTTTAGAAGCCAGCCTCAATTTCTTGGGGTCTCCAGGCCACCTGCACTTCTGAAAATGTGGCTGCAAATGTAGGGGTTCCCATGACCCTCTCAGTATGCTTTCCTGTTTTGTATATATCTATGAGTGGTACATACAAAGTTGTAGATGATTATTTCATTGACTAGGATCTCCAGCATTATTTTGTTTTTTAAAACACTTTATTGACGTATGATTGACATACAAAAGGCTGTATATAATTAACGTATAGAACTTGATGAATTTGAAGATAAGTATTCACCCAGGAAACCATCACCACAATTAAGGTCATAAACGTATCCATAACCTCCAAAAGTTTTCTCCTTCCCCCTTTATTTTTATTTTTTTTGTGAGTGGGAGCAAGCATTGTAAGGGTTTCAGCAGGCTTCTGCAGGCTCCCACAACTCCTACTCAGGCCTCCAATAGAACACAGTGCCAATTAAGACTTATTGGTCTGCCTACTCCTCTGAGAGGTGCTGTAGGGTAGGGTCTGTGCCTTGCTCAGGAGTAGGGGCATTGAGTTTATAAGCTCTGAAAAAAAGACTCTGAGGTCTCCCTCTTACTAACAGAGCATACCTGAGCAAATAAAAGATCTCTGAGGCTCAGGTTCTTCAAAGTGGACATAATAATAGTACTCAGTGTGAATTTGAAGGATGGTTAAATGAGCACATAATGAAAGCTTAGTAAATGTTAAGGTTTGTGGTCAATATCTTTGTATCACTAGGGGTCAGCTATGGCTCATAATAGACACTTGGTAATTGCCAAATGGATTCATTTGTTCATTCATTCACTTGTTCACTTATCAAATAATGATTAAGGCTCTCATAAAAGTAAGACACTGATGCCCTGGAGATGTAGTAGTGAGTAATATAAACAAAATCCCTCTCATGAAACATACATCCAAGTGGGGGGTGCAGAAAAAATTTAATGCAAAATAATTGGTAGGTAAATGGTGAAAAGTGCTGAGGTATAAAAACATCAGACATGGAATAGGGAGAATCAAGGAGAAATTCAGAAAAAAACCCTGGTTTACAGGTTTCTTGATCAAAAGAACCCAGACACCCCTTCAATCAAGTGGCTACAGGTCTGTAAACTGGTTTACACCACTACATGCCTATTAAGATGGCTAAAAGTAAAAGGACTGCTGCTATCAAGTGTGGTTGAAGCTACAAAGAAACTGGAAGTCTCATACATCACTCCTGGGAATGTAAAATGTTATTACCACTTTGGAAAATAGTTTGACAATTTCTTTAAAAACTAAATATATACCTAGCATATGACTAGGTATTTGCTCAAAAAAAAACAATATATATGTCTATGCATAGAATGACACAAGAATGTTCATAACAGCTTTATCTAATGACCAAACCATTAATTTGGGAAGAGCCCAAATGTCCATCAACAGGTGAGTTGGCAAAAATCTGTAGTATATCCATACAATGAAACACTACTCGGCAATAAAAAGAATGAACTATTGATACATCTTAGAACATGGATGAATCTCAAAATGCTTGTGCTGAGGGGAAAGATGCACCAATGAAAGAATACATACTGTATTATTCCATTGAGATAAACTTATAGAAGATACAAATTAATCTATGTGACCGAAAACAAATCTCTGATTCCCTGGGGACAGATGGCAGGAGTGAAGAGGGAGCAGGGGGGTAGGCATGGAGAAACTTGATCATCTTGATGGCTTGTGGTGATATTTCATAGGTATATACGTATGTAAAAACTATTCAAATTGTATACTTTAAATATATGAAGTTTATTGTATGTAAATTATACCTTGAAAATCCGAGTTTTGTTTTAAAGAAACAATAACAAAATTAAGCATGATCATGTTATTCCTTTGTTGAATACCTTCCAATGGGTTACCAAATCACTCAGATTGAAAATCAAAAACTCTACTATGATGGTTAATTTTATGTGTCACCCTGTCTAGGCGACAGTTCTCAGATATTTGGTTGAAAACTGTTCTCGGTGTTTCTATAAAGGTATTTTTTAGATGGGATTAACATTGCAGTCAGCAAACTTTGAGAAAAGCAGATTGCCCTCCACAATGTAGGTGGGCCTCATCCAATCACTGGAGGGCCTTAAGAAAAATTCTGACTTCTCACCAAAAAAGAGAAAGTTCTGCCAGCAGGCTACCTTCGGACTCAAACTGCAACTTTTCTCTGGATTTCCAGCCTGCCAGCTTATCCTGCAGATTTTGAACTTGGCAACATCCACAATTGCATGAGCCAATTCCGTAAAATAAATCTCTCTCTCTCTCTCTCTCTCTCTCTCTCTCTACACACACACACACACACACACACACACACACACACACGCACAAACACCCTATTGGTTCTATTTCTTTGGAGAACCTTGATCACCTACTATGACCTTAAGTGCCCTACAAATATGGTTCCATGATATCTCTAAACTTATTGCCTTCCATCCCTTCCCCACTAGGCTTTGCTCAGCTACAGAGGCCTCCTTAATATTCCTGAGATGGTTCCAGGCACCATCTCACCTCAGTGTATTTCTAGTTACTGATCTTCATGCTTAGATTGCTTTTCCCTACATATCCCCATGGCTTGCTTACCTGTCTTCACATACCTCTTTGGATGTTACCTTTCCAATGAGCTCTACCTGGACCACACAATGTTAAATTAACCCCCCCAGCACTCTTGCTTTCCCTTTTGATACTTCCTTAATTCATACCAGTTTTTACCTATAAACAAAATTTAGAATTTATTTATTTATTTATTTCTGACACAAAACTCATCTTCTGTAGAGCTTATATTCCAGGAAAGAAACAATGATAATAAAGGAAATAACCGTATGGTGCATTAGAAGTATTGCTGCGGAAAAAAAGGAGCATCATGAGTGGGCTCAGGAGTGCTGGGGTGTAGACTCTGTGCGGGGATTGATTTGGGGGTCCTTTTTTTAACTTCTATTTCCAAAACTTAGAAAATTGCCCAGCACATAGTAGTCACGCAGTAAATATTTTTGTGTGCATAAATTATGAACCCATGCATTTAGCTTTTCCCTATTAGAAGTGACATCTCTCAGTTTGGGAACAAGACTAAAGCACTCATTTTCCCAGACTAAAATTATTGAGACAGATGTAAGCTGTTCTCATCACAAAAATCCAACTTCAAGGGAAAAATCACAGTCTTCCTAAAATGGGGAAATTTGGTAATTGCATTGACTCTTCTGTGTTCCCTTATTAAGTCCTTGTCACAGGCAAAATCAAGTTAAAGTTCATTTAAGTTTTAACAAACCATCAAAAGCACTTTATTAGCTAGCTACTACATTAATAAAGTAAACATTCTGGACTTTACTAAAACTAAACATTAGAAATTTCACTGAATATTTGTAGCATTGGAAACCAACAGACAAGAAAGAGGAAATGAGGGGCTCATTTATATCTCATTTATTTCAACAGGTAGAAACTGTGAGTGATAATTAAAAGCTATAATACCTATTGATGAGGAGGCTTTTTTTTTTACCTGTCAAAACAGTGTTCCAAAAAATTTAAACTGGCTATGCTTGAGAGTCCAAATATTCCTTTCATTATAAAGTGAGGTACCATAACATATTTGAGGCTTCTGACCATCTGCCACTTATGAGTCAGAAACTCAGGGTGTGTGAAGGTAAAGCTTAGTCCAAAATACAATTACATTTCATACCTGTAATCTTACCCTAAAGCAAAACTGGTTTTATCTTTAAAAATTAAACATAAATTGCTGGTGTCATGTTTTCCTTTTGAGATAGGAGGGTGGTGTGCTTTGTTATATTAGCAAGTCTTTCATCTCTCTTCACAAGGATAAAACAGTAGTGCAAGCTCTTCAAAATGATCATTCACACACCTGCTAATAAGGAGTTTGGTGCTTTGAAGACTACAAAGATGAATGTGTGTCGGGGGAATGCCATATTTAGGGTTATGGAGGAAGAAATTGTCCACAGATGTGATGATAATGAAAGGGATTGGATCCAATAACATAACTGCCCATGTGAAGGACAGTTGGGAGGCTGCAAGGGACATGTGTGGTCAACACACAATTTTTCAAGAAAGCATCTCTGACAAGGTCAGTGGGTGAAATGAAAACATGGTTACATGATTCTCACTTGGCGAAAAGGATGTTGTTTCTGAAAAGAATCCCCAGAGCCAATTTCATGTCTCTGTTTCTTAGGCTGTAGATGAAGGGGTTCAACATGGGGGTCACCACTGTATACATCAGTGAGACAATCATGTCTTTCTCATTGGAGTTGCTCGACGAGGAGGAAAAGTACAGTGTTATAATTGTTCCGTAGAATAGAGACACCACAGAGAGGTGGGAGCCACAGGTGGACAAGGCTTTGCAGATCCCTTTGGTAGAGGGGACCTTCAGAATAGTGACCCCAATGTGGCCATAAGAGACCAAGATGCCACTCAATGGAAAAATGACAGTTGCGCCCCCTGCAGTGAATATGACCAGTTCATGGAGAGAGGTATTTGAGCAGGACACCCTGAGTAGAATGGAGAGGCTACAAAAAAAGTGGGGAATGATGTTGTCAGCACAGAAGGACACCTGGACCAGGAGGAGTGTATGCAAGAGGGCACTGCCACAGGACAGAATCCAAGAGCCAGCCACTAGCAGCACACACGGCCCCTCTTTCATAATGGTGGTGTAATGGAGAGGGTGACAGATGGCCACATACCTGTCATATGCCATCACTGCAAGAAGGAGACTATCCACACAACCAAGAAAAAGGTAAAAATACATCTGTGAAATACACCCTGGATAGGAGATGGATAGGTGTTGAGTCTGCATGTTCAATAGCATCTTTGGGACAGTGACAGACGAGAAAGAAACATCAGTGAAGGCCAAGTGGCTGAGAAAGAAGTACATAGGGGTGTGAAGTCGAGAGTCCAGCCTGATGAGCAGAATGATGAGCAGGTTCCCCAGCACCGTGGACAGGTACATTCCCAGGAACAGGGCGAAGAACAGGCCCTGCTGCTCCACTGGGATGGGGAGCCCCAGGAGGAGGAACTCGGACACGCTGCTCTGGTTCTCCCTCCTCATGTTGCTCTTCTGTCTTCTGGGAATGAGGAGAAATGGGAAATGTCAAGAACTTAGAAATACTGAGCATTGCAATTACTGCTATGCATAGTGCAATACGAATTGTCTGTACGCTGTGACGGTCGCTTAGAGAAGGTATGTAACATCAAACTCTCCAATGCAAAATCAGGAACAATTCATTTTTTTTCACACAAATGGAGATAATATGATAGGAGATACTATGATACTATGATAGGCACTAGGGAGTGAGTAGTAAATAGGACACAATCACTTCCTCTGGGAGCCCACATCCTAGTGAGCAACCTAATAGGGTACTGATTAAGAGCACGGCTCTGTAGCACTACTTACGTGCTTATGTCTGATTTTTGTTTATCCCAATTGTTGTGCGCTCTCTCTCTCTCTCACACACACGCGCGCGCACACACACACACACCACTTACAGCATTATTTGGAGGATAAAAAGTGTACCACATATAAAATTAGTGTTAAAGGCATAGACTCACTTCACACCATTAGAATGACTATTATAAAAAAAAAAAAAAAGAAAGAAAGGAAATAACAAGTGTTGGTCTGGCTACGTGGCCTAGTGGTTAAGTTTGTCGTACTCTGCTTCAGAAGCCCAGGTTCAGTTCCCAGGCCCAGACCTACACCACTTGCCAGAAGCCATCCTGTGGTGGTGACCCCCATACAAGTTAGAGGAAGTTTGGCACAGATGTTAGCTCAGAGTGAATCTTCCTCAAGCAAAAAAAGAGGAAGATTGGAAAAACATGTTAGCTCAGGGCAAATTTTCCTCAGCAAAGAAAAAAAAGAAAATAACAAGTGTTGGTAAGGATGTGGAGAAATTGCAACCCTTGAACATTGCTGGTAGGAATGTAAAATGGTGCAGCCACTGTGGAAAACATTATGGCAGTTTGTCAAAAAATTAAACATAGAATTACCATATGATCTAACAATTCCACTTTGGGGTATATACTCCCCAAAAATTGAAAGCTGAGTCTCAAACAGGTATTTATACACCCGTGTTCAAAGCAGCATTATTCACAATAGCCAAAAGATGGAAACAACCCGTATCTTTTGAAAGATAAAAAGATAAACAAAATGTGGGATATACATAGACTGGAATATTTTTCAGCATTAAAAAAGGAAGGAAATCCTGACACATGCTACAACATGGATGAACCTTGAGGACATTATGCTAAGTAAAATAATCCAGTCACAAAAGTATAAATACTATATGATTCCATTTATATGAGACTCCTAGAATAGTCAATTCATTGAGACAAAAAGTAAAATGATGGTTGCTACAGACGGGGGGGAAGGAAAATAAGGAGGTATTGTTCAATGGGTATAGTTTCAATCTGGGTATTTAAAAAAATTTTGTAGGTGGATGGTGGTAATGGTTGTACAACCATGTGAATGTACTTAATGCCACAGAACTATACACTTACAAATTGTTGAAATGGTAAATTTTTGTATTACATGTATTTTACCACAATATATATTTTTTTTCATGAGGAAGATTAGCCCTGAGCTAACATCCATCACCAATCCTCCTCTTTTTGCTGAGGAAGATCGGCCCTGGGCTAACATCCGTACCTTTCTTCCTCTACCTTATATGGGATGCTGCCACAGCCTGGCTTGACAAGCGGTGCATTGGTGAGAACCCGGGATCCGAACCTGCGAACCCCAGGTGGCTGCAGCAGAGCACACACACTTAACCACTACGCCACTGGGCCGGCCCCAATAATTTTTTTTAATTTAGAAAATGTATCAATAAGAATTAATAAGTTATTGACTAAAAATGGCAGTCAAAAGGAGAGGGCCAAAAAATAAAAATAAAATAAACTCATTATTTTGGCAGGATGAGTGACCAAGATCACACATCAGGAATTAAAGATAACAAAAGTATGAGATGGCCATCAAGCAAGATCAAGTAGCTTCCTGAAAATGTGTGTTTACTTCTGTGGTCTCTCTCCCACATGCAGGGAAACAGTGAGGGGTGAGAACATGTCCCCTGAAGATTAGTACATCCACAACAATTAACTCACTGTATTTTAAATGAATTTGCCAATAAATAACTTACTTCATATCTGCCATTGTCTCTCCCTCCCCTTCAACCTCTACTGCTTTAAAATGGCTGAGTTCTGAGCATACAGGCAAAGTAAGTCAGGTGAGAATCTGCCCAATGATGTGGCCGGAGAACCAAGATATTACAGATGCTGTAGGACCGAGGATTTAGAATTCACAGTCATCTGATTAACTAGACAAGGTTCCAAAAATGACTACACCATGTTTCCAAAAGCGGAAATGTAGAAATAACTGAAAGTCAATGAAGAAAGTTTGGGGCCCCAGAGAGTTCAGTAGCCTTCACACCACAATGACAAATTGCCACCAACTCAGCATAAAGAGGACTCCTCTTAGAGCTGCCTGTTTATCTCTAGAGCTAAGACAAAAGAAGAGTCAGGCTGCAAGGCTGTTTCACCAGGTCAAGTGCATACACATATTGCTATGTCACTCACTTGGCCCTCTGCTCTACATCCATTAAAGGTGAAGAAAATTAGAATGTGAGTATGTTGTACACAAAAGCAGACACACAGTGACATAGAAAGGAACAAACCCAAGGTGCCGTTTTTTGGCCCTCTCTGACCTATACTCATCTTGGTTGAAAGTGTAGAGGTTTGCATGGATTCATACCAACTGACATACAAGTTTAAAATGAAAGACTTTTTCACACACAACTTAAAAATCACATAAACAGGAATCTTTCTACACTGTTAGTGGGGATGTAAAATTGTGCACTCGCTACAGAAAAGAGTATAGAGGTTCTCCAAAACATTAAAAATAGAACTACCACATGATCCAGCAATCTCACTTCTGGGTATATACCAGAAAGAATTGAAATCAGGATCTCAAAGAGATATCTTCATTCCCATATTCATTTCAGTACTATTAAAGAATAATTAAGTTATGGAAATATCTCAAATGTCCATTGACAGATGAATGGATGAAGAAAATGTGGTGTATATATACAATGGAATATTATTTAGCATTAAAAAAGAAAGAAATCCTGCCTTTTGTGACAACATGGATGAATCTGGAGGACATTATGCTAAATGAAATAAATCAGTCACAGAAGGACAAATATTGAATGATTTCACTTTTATGAAGTATTTAAAATAGTCAATGGGTTGTACTTAGTATATGGGTGGTGAACATGATGTAATCTATGCAGAAATAGAAGTATAATGAAGTACACCTGAAATTTACACAATGTTATAAACCAAGGTTACTGCAATAAACAAAAAATTAAAAAAATAAATAAATAAATAAATAAAATAAAATAGTCAAGCTCATAGAAGCAGAGAATAACTGGTGATTACCAAGGGTTAAGTGGAGGAGAAAATGTAGAGTTATTCAATTGATATAAAGTTTCAGTTATGCAAGATGAATTAGTTCTAGAGATGTGCTATAGAGCACAGAGCCCATAGTCAACAAAACTAGATTGTGCACTTAAACATTCATTAAAACGGTAAATCCAATATTAGCTTTTCTTGCCAGACACACGAACAAAGAAACACAAGGAAATTTTTGGAGGTGATGGATAAGTCTAATACCTTGATTGTGGTGATGATTTCATGGATGTACGCACACGTCCAAACTCATCAAATTGTTTACGTTAAATATGTACACTTTTTGTTTATCAATTATGCTTCAATAAAGTTATTTAAAAAACATGCAACCATCACATCCAGTCACCCAGACAATTCACAAACAACATACACACAAAAACTCCACTACACACTAAGAATCACCTGTAGTCAAACACAACACACAAATAACATAAAAAGAGGCAACATAAACACATCAATACAATTACACATACGTGCATTGGCAAGAGATTTCTAGCTCTTCATAGTCTGTTATCAGCACTATACAATAGGACTTTCTGCAATGATGGAAGTGTTCTATATCTGCATTGTCCAATACAGCAACACTAGCCTCATGTGACTACTGACGAATTGAAATATAGCTAGTGCAACCAAGGAACAAAAAGTTTAATTTCAGTTAATTTTAATTTAATGGCCACATATGGCTAGTAGCATCATATAGGTCAGTGTGTGTCAGTCACCCCTTAAGAACACATGGTTATCCAAGAAGTATAAACATACATTTTCTGTCTCTCTCCTAGTCCTCACAAAAATGCACATATATAGGCCAAGTGATGGTTTCCCACCTTGCTCTGATCAATGCCAATTGTTGCTGGTCCAGGCTGCTACCTAAATATTCATCTCTTATGCCTCCATGGCCTAAGGATCTTTATCACCTTCCATGCTTATTTACAAGCCCTATAACAATGAGCAGGAAGATCCACATTTACTAACAGGACTAAGACCCAGGAGAACATGACCCCAGGCTTTTGGTTAGAGAAGAAGCAACAGAGTTAATTGCCCAGTTTGTTGCTTTCCTCTTGAGATGGATCTTGTGCAGGAGCCAAAGAGGTTGAATCACAGGAGACCCAGGAGATTGAGTCCCTATCTTCAGTGACGTGTTAACCTCTCATCTGCCTAGTCATGAGGTGGAGGAGAGGCCAGGAACTCTCTTGATCTCTGAAGAACACAGCGACGGAATCTGCCTCTTTAAACATCACAGAAAGACCCAGACAGAGTAGAACCAGCCCTTGTAGATTCCCACACCACTGACTCTGAACTGTATTAGAGCACACATTCCACTGCCACCATTCATTTTATTCATAGAGAACCAAAAAAGAGCCACTGGAGCCAAAGCAATCTTGAGAAAAATGGACAAAACTGGAAGAACCAAATGAACAAAGCTGGAGGTATATTACTAACCTATAGTAATCTACACAATATGTTACTGGCATGGACACAGACATATAGACAATAGAACAGAATACACAGCCCAGAACTAAACTCATGCATATACCACCAACCAAACTTTGACAAGGGAGCCAAGAATACGCAATGGGAAATGATACTCTCTTCAATAAATGGTGTTTGGAAACTGGATATTGACATGGAAAAGAATGAAAGTCAATCCCCAATAATGTGAAAACAACTATATGTGACATTCTTTCCCAGAGACTGAAAATGTCCACCACCTTCATTGGCAACAGCATGGCCATCCCGACATTGTTGAAGTGCATCTCGGAGCAGTTCATGGCCATGTTCTGGTGCAAGGCCTTCCTGCACTGATACACAAGTGAGGTCATGGATGAGATGGAATTCACCAAAACTGAGAGCAACATGAATGGCCTGTATCCAAGTGCCAGCAGTACCAGGACGCCACTGCCAAGGATGAGGGCGAGTTTGGGGAGGAGGCAGAGGAGGAGCTGACCTAAGCTGTCTGGTACCTGGTAGAGTGTGGAAGCCTTGTGAACACTATTCATGCACAAGCTGTTCTCTGACAGCAATGTCTCACTGTGTACACTTGCTCCTCTCCCTGTCTTGACATTACTTGCTGTACAGCATGTGATTTTTGTGTATGATGTTCTCTATCTATTCTGGATACTAGACCCTTATCGTATATATAACTTTCAAATATTTTTTTCTTAATCTTTGGCTCACTTTTCATTTTCTTAATGTGTCTCTCTCAGAACAAAAGTGTTGAACTTTGATGAAAACCAATATCATTTTTTTCTTTTATGTATCATCTAAGCAATCTTTGCCTAACACAAGGAAACAAAGATTTTCTCCTACTTTTTTTTTCTAAAGGTTTTATATTTTTATCTCTTATATTTAGGTCTATGATCCAGTTTGAGTTAACTTTTGTGTATCTTATGAAGTGAGGGTCTAAGTTTAAGGTTTTGAAGGAGGTTATTCAATTTCTCAGCACCATTTGCCAAAAAGATTATCCCTTCCTCACTGAATTGCTTTCATACCTATGTCAAAAACCAGTTGATCATGGGCCAGCCCAGTGGCTTAGTGGTTAAGTGAGCGCGCTCCACTGCTGGCGATCCGGGTTCGGATCCCGGGCTCGCACCGCCGCGCTGCTTCCCCGGCCATGCTGAGGCCGCATCCCACATACAGCAACTAGAAGGATATGCAGCTATGACACACAACTATCTACTGGGGCTTTGGGGGGAAAAATAAATAAATAAAATCTTTAAAAAAAAAAAAAAACAGTTGATCACAAATACAATGTTTACTCCTCTAGGAGATTTATTTCTGGTCCCTCAATTCTGTTGCATTGATTTATATGTCTATCATTAGGCCAGTGCTACATTTCCTTGGTTATTGTAGCTTTACAGTAAGTTTTTAAGTCAAGTAAAATTTTTGTCACTTTGCTCTTCTTTAAGTTAATTAACACATCCATCGCCTCCATATTTTGTGTGCGTGTGTGTGTGTGTGTGTGGTGGAGAACACTTGAGATCTACTGTCTTAGAAAATTTCAAGCATACAATTCAGTATTATTAACTATAGTCAACATGCTATATATTAGACCCCCAGAATATATTCATGTTATAACAGAAAGTTTGTACTTTTTGACCAACATCTCCCCATTTCCTCCAGACCTAGCCCCTGACAACCGCCATTATATCTGTTTCTATGAATTTCACTTTTTTTTTTTTTTTGGCTTCCAGTTATAAATGATACCATACACTGTTTGTCTTTCTATCTTTGGCTTATTTCACTTAGTATAATGTCTTCCTCGCTCATCCATATTGTTGCAAACGGAAGGATTTCCTTTGTTTTCATGGCTGAGTAATATTCCTTTGTATATACATACCACATCTTCCTTATCTATTTGGTCATTGATGGACACTTAGGTTGCTTCCATGTCTTGGATATTTTGAGATTTTGCTTGTGAATATCTAGTTTTCCCAACACCATTTGTTGAAAAGACTTTCCTTTCCCCATTGTCTATTCTTGGCATGCTGATCAAATATTAGTTCACCATATATGTGTGGGTTTAATTTTGGGTTCTCTATTCTGTCTCATTGGTCTATATGTCTGTCTTTATGCTAGTACCAGACTGTTTTGATTAGAGTAGCTTGGTAATATATTTTGAAATCAGAAAGCCTGATGCCTCCAAGTTTGTTCTTTTTACTTAAGATTGCTTTGACTATTATGGATCTTTTGTGTTTCTATATAAATTTTAGGATTTTTTTCAATTTTTGTGAACAATGCCATTGAGATTTTGATGGGGACTGCATTGAATCTGTAGATAACTTTGAATAGTGCAGACATTTTATCAATATTAAGTCTTCCAGTCCATGAGCACAGATGTCTTTCCACTTGTTTGTGTCTTTTATTTCTTTCATCAAAGTTTTATAGTTTTCAGTGTAGAATAATTTCACTTCCTTAGTTACTTTTATATTCCTGTGTATTTTAATGCTTTTGATGTTGTTATAAATGACATTATTTTCTTAATTTCTCTTTCAGATAGTTTGTTGTTCATGTGCAGAAATACATCTGATTTTTCTACACTGATTTTGTATTCTGCAAATTTACTGAATTTGAGTGTTAGTTCTAACAATTTTTTTGGTAGAGTCTGTACGGCTTTCTACAAATAAGATTATGCAATCTGAATACAAAGACAATTTTACATCTTCCTTTCCAATTTGGATGACTTTTATTTCTTTTTCTTGCCTAATTGTGGTGACTAGGACTTCCAGTACTACGCTGAATAGAAGTGGCAAAAGTGGGTATCCTTGTTTTGTTACTTATCTTAAAGGAAAAACTTTCAGATTTTCCCTGTTAAGTATGAAGCTAGTTGTGGGCTTTTCTATATAACCTTTATTATCTTGAAGTAAAATTCCTTCTACACCTTTTTGTTGAGAGATTTTTATCATGAAATGATGTTGAATTTTGTAAAATGCTTTTTCTGCAACTATTGAGATGATAATGTGACTTTTATTCTTCATTCTGTTAAATTAGTGTATCACATTAATTTATTTGCATATATTGAATCATCTTTGCATCTCAGGGATTAATTTCACTTGGTCGTGGTGTATGATCGTTTTAATGTGCTGTTGGATTTTGTTTGATAGTATTTTTTTGAGAATTTTTCCACCTATGTTCCTAAGAATATTGGCCTTTAGCTTTCTTTTCATGTGGTATCTGACTGGCTTTAGTCTCCTCCTCTTCTGGCATCCTCAAGGTTTCTGTTTCTTTGTAGTTCAATCTTAGTAGGCTGTATATTTCTGGGAATTTATCAATTTCTTCTGGATTACAACTCGGTAAATTTTCTAAAAATCATTGAAACAAATTTTATTATACAAAGTTGCAAAAATGAAAGATTGTACCAGAAATCTAAACGAGTGCATTAAGTGAATAAAAATAAATAAAGACTCCAAGTATTTAGAGTCTAGAACTCAATTTTTATTATTCACTGAAAATATTATGATTTACCTAAAATACCCAAGATAATATACAGACCAATTATAAGAATAAAAAAGTAATTTAGCAAAGTCATATATTGACTTTGCCATAGAAAAGTCAACCATATTTCTATATGGTAGAAAAAAGTGAATGTGAAATTGAAATGGTTACAACATTTTTAAGTTTCACACAAATATGAAATATCTAGGGAACGGCTGAACAAAAGACGTTTAAGTCCTCCTAAAACTACAAAATATATTAAAAGAAAATAAGAAGATACAAATAACTGAAGATATATAACATGTTCCCAGTTGGAGATTAAATATTTTTAAAATGGCAGTTCTCTCGAAGCTGTTTTATATTTTGAATACAATACCAAATGAAATATCAATAGTTTTGTTTTGTTTTTAATTGTTAAGTGTAATCTAAAATTCAAAACAAAATGCAAGACAAAAAAAAAATAGCCGAGATAACTTGTATTTAGTCATTTATTTTATCACAAAGACAATACTGCAATGGATTGGAGATAAGATGGAATTTTTAACAAACTGTTGTATATCTATTGGCTATCCATATGAAAGAAAATTAATTTATGTCTGTTTCTTAAAACATACACCAAAAATGAAAACAGATGGACTTTATATACACATACAAAAGGCAAAACAAGAATTTTTTTAATATAAAAACTTAGAAGAATATCTTCAAGATCTTTTGGAAGACAAAAATTTCTTAAATAGGGCACAGAGTTACCCATATATGGAAAATAATTTTTGAATATGGCTATATCAAGATGCATAAACACTGTTCATCAAAAGAAGGATTAAGATCATGAAAAAGCAAGCCACATAATGAAAGAATAAATTATCAATACATATGTCCAGCAAAGGGCTTATATATAAGATACATAAAAAAATCTTAGAAACCAATAAGAAAAAACAGACCACCCAATAAAATAGCAGCAATTGACTAGGAATAGACCATTTACAAGAGAGAATACCTAAATGATGAATAAGCATAGCCAAAGCTGCTAAACTACATGAGTTATCAGACAAATGCAAATTAAAGCACCAATGTAGTAGTTCTACAAACCCATAAGAATGTGTACAGTGGAAAAGATGGACAGTATAAGTGTTGGCGAGTAAGTGGACCACACCTTTTTATATATTACAGGGCGGAGCGTAAACTCATATGAGCACTTTGTCTACCTTTTTAAAATTTATCTAATAATTAATTGAAATATACATAAATTTTCATCCAAAAATTCCATTACTAGTGGCCAGCCTGATGGAATAGTGGTTAAGTTCACTCTCTTCACTTCAGTGGCCTGGTGTTTGTGGGCTCATCTCCTGGGCACAGACCTATGCACCACTCATCAAGCCATGTTGTTGTGCCATCCATATGCAAAGTAGAAGACAACTGGCAAAGATGTAGCTCAGGGACCATCTTCCTCAAGCAAAAAGAGGAAGAATGGCAGCAGATGTTAGCTCAGGGCCAATCTTTCTCACCAAAAAGAAAAAAATTCCATCACTAGATATATACAAAAGCCGCAAACTGGGGACAACCAAACATCAGTCCAAACTAGAATGGATGAATAGGTTAAAGAATATAGACACAATTTAAAACTATAAAGCCATGAGAAGGAGTTAACCATAACTATACAAAATGGAAACACAAAAGAGGACATGCTCAATGCTTTATATATAAAACAGTCCAACTGGCCAATTGTATTTGAAGGCAGGATAATGGCAATAAAGCAATCTGATTAAACACATGATTCTTTAAGTCACACACGTCTGAGATTAAGTCTTGGGGTGGCTACTTAATAGATCTCCCTGGTCTTTAGTTTGATTCTCTGTAATTATGGAAAATATTAACACTCTTATCAGAGGATTGTGCTGAAGAGTAATAAATATACATTTAAATGCTTAATGAACAGCAGCTGTGATAGCTGCTCAACTCTTTATTTATTTACTTTTTTAGTGTTTCTTTTTTTTTTACTTTTTTGTTTATTGCAGTAACATTGGTTTATAACATTGTATAAATTTCAGATGTACATAATTATACTTCTATTTCTGCATAGATTACATCATGTTCACCACCCAAATACTAATTACAACCCATCACCACACACATGTGCCAAATTATCCCTTTCGCCCTCCTCCCTCCCCCCTTCTCCTCTGGTAACCACCAATCCAATCTCTGTCTCTATGTGTTTGTTTATTGTTGTTATTATCTCCTACTTAATGAAGGAAATCATACGGTATCTGACCTTCTCCCTCTGACTTATTTCACTTTGCATAATACCCTCAATGTCCATCCATGCTGTCACAAATGGCTGGATTTCATCGTTTCTTATGGCTGAGTAGTATTCAACTCTTTAGTAGACATAGCAGTTTGGTAACTTCCAAATTTCTCACACATGAAGTAAATGAAATTTAACGGTAATATGAAAATTCATATTAATATGTGGTGGTATCAGTAGCAGATAGAGAGGGTTATAAAGAAAAACTGGAGATTAAAACAACTGCTTAGAGCCCCAGGGAAGTGGGCTTCAAATTCTCTCAAGCTTGCAGTGAACATCTTCAGTGTATAGACAGGCTTGCAGTTTTAGAGCAGAGAATTAATACACAGAATTCAGAAGGCAGGTCAGGAAAAAAGAACAATCAGGAGAGCATAAAGATATGAGGAAATAGAAAATGAGACCAAGAGAGGAATGGATAAGAGTTAAAGGATTATCAATAAGAGCTGGCCAAGTTACAGCTGTTGAGGGAGACACATTTTATAGTCCTCATAAAAGCCCATGACAATGAGATTGAATTAACAACACCAAGGGGTGTCCTTGGTCCTGAACATTTTCTGAAGAGCATGTTTCATATCCTTATTCCAGAGGCTGTAGATGAAGGGATTCAGCATGGTGGTGACAACAACGTACATCACAGAAGCAATTATGTCCTTGTCTTGGGACTTGCCTGATGAGGAGAAAAAGCAAACACCTGCAATTGTCTCATAGTATAAAAACACTACAAAGAGGTGGGAGCCACATGTAGACAACACTTTTCAGATTCTCTTGATGGAAGGGAGCTTCAGGATGATGACTGCCGTGAGGATATATGAGCCCAAGGTAGCACTCAATGGCAGAATGAAAATTAGTCCTCCCTCAAAATAAGGATAAGCAGCTTATTCTGGGGGTTGTCTGAGCAGGAGGACTAGACCACAACAGCAAGATCATAAAAGAAGTCGAGGGTGAGAATCCCTGCACAGAAGGACAACTAGTCTACAAGGAGGGTGTGCAAGAGAGCATGGCCACAAGAGGAGAACCAGGAGCCAGCCACCAGGATGATGCAAAGTTCACCCCTCATGATGGTGGTGTAGTGCAGTGGGTGACAGATGGCCACATACCTCTCACAAGTCATCACTGTGAGAAGAAAGCCATAAGTACAACTAAAGTTAATGAAATACACTTGTGAAATGCATGCCACATTAGGGATGGATTGATCCTGACTACACATGTTTATCAGCATCCTAGGAACTATAATAGATGAAAAGGAGATGTCAGTGAAGGCCAAGGGAGACATCAGTGAAGGCCAAGTGGCTGAGGAAGAAGTACATGAGGGTATGGAGGCAAGAGTCCAGCCTGATGAGCAGGATGATGAGCAGGTTCCCCACCACCATGGTCGGGTACATGCCCAGGAACAAGGCAAAGAACATGCCCTGCTGCTCTGGTGGAATGGGTACCCCCAGGAGGAGGAACTTGGACACCTTGCTCTGGTTCTCAGGCCTCATACTGCTCTTCTATATGACGGGGATGAACAAGGTTTGGGAAGATCAGGAACCTAGAAAAGATGATCAGAACCATCACATTTCATATGCCCATTCTCTGGGAAAACAATGAATTTTTAGCTACACTCCTATTACTTTCTCATACCTGTGGATGCATGCATCTTCCCTCAATCACGATCTGGTTCCATGAAAACATCATATCCAAAAGGAGTCAACAAGACCTCTTTGCACAGAAGCAAGAGATTGTTCACTGCTTCATTGAACAATTATTTATTGAACATTGAGTCTGAATTTGGACCTCTACTAAACACTGAGATTGCAGCAGTGAACAGAAAGGCAAGGTCCCTGCCCTCTGTGAGTGTAGATCTTAATGAGCATAGAGAGATAATTTGTTACACCAAGACAGAGTCCAATCGTAAAAATTCACTGTGGCAGAAATCGCAGGTGATCCTCAGCAAACTGGGATCAGTTGTTTCTGCTTAAAGTAATGTAAGACTTCATTGCTGAGGTGGCCTTTTTGGAGATTTGTCACACTCCTCCTGTGAACCTGCCTGGGTCCCATTGACCTAAATCTGTAAACTCATGGTCACTCTAGAAGTGGGTGGTCATTTACAGCTGCTTGATGGCAGAAAACCTCTCAAACCAGAATAGTCCACAAAGTATCTTTCATAAGAATGGTGAATGTTTTGGTAAACATTTGTGTACTAGGCTAAGGACTTTATCTACACTTCCTGATTAGATCCACACATTAGCCTTACATTCACAGATTTTAAAAAATGTTCACAGCTGCACAAAGAATTTGTGTTTTTTCACCCATTATTAAGCTAAAAGCTTTTAAGAAATAGAAACATAAATGATATCAATTCCATAGGCCCACAACAGTAAAGTAGGGGACAAAAATGGCACACACACACAAATGTGTGTGTATATATGTTTCTGTTATAAACATGATATATAATGTACATAATATATATAACTTGATATATATAATGCCATTTTCTGTAATTTAAAAATTACCAAGTATTATCTGCTTCATGTGGTTCAATCTGATATGACTGTGTGATCAGTGCACATGCTCTTAACCACTATACATGGAAACTGTCTTTTTGTTGGTCAGGGGAGCCAAGCACCCTATATTATTTTATAGATGCAAGGAAGCCAAAGTTGTCCCAAATTTTCTTACTCCCCTGTCTAGATAATTTCATGCATTCATATTTATATACTTTCCAACTGACAAAAAATTCTCACATGCTTTAACTTCTATTTAAATAATAAATATTTACTGAGAGCCTGTAAGGCTCACAAGGCAAGAATAATTCTTTCCATTTTATAGATGTGGAAACTGAGGCCAAGGAGTTAAGCAGTTTTCCCAAGATCCCACTGCTATCTGATGGTGATTCTGAACTCTAACTTCACGAATCATGATTCTTAGAGGTTTATTTGCCTGGAACATTTAGTGTAAGTAAAGAGTTACAAAATTCCAAGTGACTCAGTCATACTTAGTTATATGAAAATGATAGCAGATACTTTTCAGGATACTTTTCAGGAGTCACCTGGACTTTGATTACCTCAATCAGTGGTCCCCCAGAAGGAGAGAACTTAATGAAATATTTGAGGTCATGGGGACAAATCAGATACCCACAAACACACATGCATAGCCAACCACACACTCACTACAACAAGCAGCACTCACACTTCCATTACTGAGAGGCGTGCTTCAGCCCCTTCTGACCCACACCCTTCCTGGGGGAAGGCAATCAGCCTGGGGCAGTAAAGCCCACAAGCACACAGGCAGATCTATCACCAAGTTCAGATTTCCAGCTACCTCAGACCTATGCTTATGACTGGTGACCTCATAGACCTTCTGCTCCAGACTGTTGCCAGTATCCTCAGCTTCTCTTTAGGAGATTCAGTATCCAGACAATTTGAAGAAATATCTGTGGCCTCCTAGCTCCTACAGACTTTCATATTCCTTAACCAGCTCCAGAGAAATGGGTCAAATGTAATGTTTTAATTACCAACGAGAGGACTGAATCAAACTTCCCAAGTTTCTGGCTAATTTCTTACTCTCCGTCGGGGAGCTGTGTGTCTATAAGCCAGAGGGACTGGAGTCCCAGGAGATGGTCTTCCTGATGCCAGTGATGCCCTGGACTTCTTTTGTCTTGGGCATGATTCCAGCTTAACATCCATTGGTGATTCTTATATGAAAAATTTATTGTAAATGTGGTGGCCAAATAGCGATTTTCTAATTCTATCATTTCTTCTACATGTATCAGTTGTTTTGTCTTGTTGCGTCCTGGTTCCACTCTAGAATCAGCCACTTTTCTAAATAATACCAGCCCTTTTAGGGGAGAATGGTAAAGAGCAAATTTGGCATTAGATGTGTTCATTTCTTTCAAGGATTCTAAATGGTGTCAGAGCACACTGCTAGGAAATAGATATAAAAGAAACACAGGAAGTAGACACTACAAACTAATAAACTAAAGGAATGGTTACCCATAGGAGGTGGTCAGGGGTGGGTCAGAAAGATGGGAAGAGTATAGATATTGACACATACAACATATAAATTTCAGTCTATTTTAACATTTAAAAAACCATAGTTCAAGTTGATATCTTCAATTCCAGATTGACACCATAAAGTTCTCTCCAGCCTCTCCTTTTCCATGCCGATTGGTGCCTTTCCTGATAGTGAGGAGTCATCTCTTTTCCACAATATGTTTACTTATTTGTTGAATCTTTGAATAAATGTTAAGTAATTTCAGAATCTTGAACTCATACCACTGTTAATGACTACTGACTGCAGCTCAAAAACTATGTTTAGTTTTTTTTTCTTTATTGTGAGATTATATAGACAAAATTCTGTGTTCAAGAATTACTTAGGTTAGTTAATTTATTTTGCCCTTTAGTCTAATAATGGGATTAATTTGTAGTGTGGTTAGGTTCATTTGTCTTCTTTTATTCTATTTTCCTTTATTCTCCTCCCTCTTCTATTTATTTTTTATTCTGTAAAAGATAACTTAATCAAAACCATACAAATAAATACACTCATCTCCTTATCTTTTCTACCCTGTTCTCACCGACCTCACATAGGTAAGCAATCTCATTAGTTTCTGATTTATTCTTTTTGCATTTCTTTTTGCTCAAATGGGCAGGTACATATATAATTTACTTCCCCTTCATTTTTACAAAAAATGTAGCATGCTATACTTATTTTTTTAAACATTGCTTTTTTCCATTTAACAGTATATCCTGCAAATCCATACATATTGGTTCATAGATATCTTTAGCATTATATTTTGACAGCTGCAAAGTACTCAACTGCATTGATGATCCACAGAGGTTCCTTTTGGAATCCTTGGATGAGATAGTGGTGATAAATGTACTAAATGCCATTGAATTGTATATATCAAATTGTTAAAATGGTAAATTTCATGTTATGTATATTATACAACAATAAAAAGCATTTTTGAAGATAAGTAAAAAGTAATCTCTAAATAAGACACAAAAAACAATTATAAAATGAAAATAAAATATGATTAGTAAGTTAAAAAGGGGAATGGAAAAACAAAATATGTATTTAACTTATCAAAGGGGAGAAAGAGAAGACAGAATAAATCTAAAACAGATGTCTTAAATAGAAAATATATAGTAATATGGAAAATATAAATTCAAATATATCATTATTGCATTAGATGTTAATAGATCAAATTCTCCAGAAATATATTGATCGTCAGTCTCCATAAAAAGAGCAAAACTGAACTTTACTCTGTTAAGAACAGAACCTCAGAAACATAAGGACATAGACAATTTTAAAGAAGAGAGATGGAAAAGAACTATCATGGAAACACTAACAAAAAGAAAACTAGTATATCTATACTAACATAAAAACAAGTAGATGAGATGTTAAGGTAGGAACCATTGTTAGAGATAAAGAGAAATATCTCCTAACTATAATTATAATCTACTAATTATAAATACAGTGGTGTGCTGTTAAAAGCATGAAAAATTGTATTTTCTCTCCCTCTTTTTTTACCATGCTTTGCTTTGTAGCATTTTCCAATTTCCATGGTGCCATTATTCCCATTATGGCTGATTTCAATCTACCAATATGATGCCATTGAATGTGGAGTTGGAAGAGATGTGCACAAACAGCCGGAAGCTAATGCAACCCACCTTGAGAAAACACTACATAAAAGAATGAGTCCTAGGGGCCAGCCTGGTGGTGTAGTGGTTAAGTTTGAATGCTCGGCTTCCTGGGCCAGGCGTTCATGGGTTTGGATCCAAGTGCAGAACTATATACTGCTTGTAAAGCCACGCTGTGGCAGCATCCTATATACAAAATAGAGGAAGACTGGCACAGATGTTAGCTCAGCGATGATCATACTCACCAAAAAAAAAAAAAAAAAAAGAATGAGTCCACCAGGAGCTGATTATGATGATAAATATGTATGTCCTCAATAACATAGTATAAGAAATACATAAGCAAAACTGACATATCAAGAAGGAGAGAAAGACAAATCCACAATTATAATTGTGAGACTTTTTTTTCCATAAGATTTTGCACATATAAGAGATTATGAACAAGCAGAAGAAATTGATTAGGGATTAAGAATATGTAACATCCCAAGTAACAAATTTGATGTAGTTGACATATTAACAACACTATAAATGATAGCAGAATGCATATTCTTTTAAAGTTATATGAAGTTGTCAACCATACAATAATTTGAGACACATCTCACTGTGCTCATGACTGCAATAAGAGGATTTAATGATTGTCACTTAAAGAAGTTAGCCCTATTGACAAATATTTCTAGGGCCTGTTTTATATCTCTATTCTTCAGGCTATAGATGAAGGGGTTCAGCATGGGGGTAACCGCCGTATACATGACGGAAGCAATTATGACTCTGTCACTCAAGCCCCATGATGAGGAGAAAAAGTAAACACCTGCAAGTGTCCCATAGTATAAAGACACCACAAGGAGATGGGAACCACAAGTAGAAAAGGCTTTAAAGAGTCTCTTGGTGGACGGGATTCTTAGGATGGTGGTCCAAATACAGATATATGAACTCAAGACACTACTCAAAGGCAGAATCAAAAGCATTACTCCCTCAGTGAAGATGACCAGCTCATTGAGAGAGATGTCTGAGCAGCTTAACTTCAGGAGAGCAGTGAGGTCACAGAAGAAGTTGGGGATGGTATTGTCAGCACAGAAGGACAGTTGGACCAAGAGGAGGGTGTGCAAAAGGGCATGTGCGCAACAGAGGAGCCAGGACCCAGCTACTAATGAAACACAGAGCTCCTGCCTCATAAAAATTGTGTAGTAGAGTGGCTGACAGATGGCCACATACCTGTCATATGCCATCACTGCTAGAAGGAAATTGTCAAGACAACCAAAAACTATGAAAAAATACAACTGAGAAATGCACCCCACATAGGGGATGGATTGGTCCTGAGTCTGCATGTTCATGAGCATCTTTGGAACTGTGATAGATGAAAGGGAAATGTCAGAGAAGGCCAAGTGGCTGAGGAAGAAGTACATGGGGGTGTGGAGGCAAGAGTCCAGACTTATGAGCAGGATGATGAGCAGGTTTCCCAGCACCGTGGTCAGGTACATGCTCAGGAACAGGGCAAAGAAGAAGCCCTGCTGTTCCACTGGTATGGGGATCCCCAGGAGGAAGAACTCAGATATGCTGCTCTGGTTCTCAGGCCTCATACTGCTCTTCTATATGATGGGGATGAAAAAGGTTTGGGAAGATCAGGAACCTAGAAAAGATGATCAGGACCATCAAATCTCATACTTTAATTCTCTGTGAAAAACTCCATGAAAACAATTAATTTTTAACTACACTCATAAATACTCACACCTGTGGATGCATGCGTCTTGTCTCTGCCCAGTCAGGCTCCAGGAAAACATCACACCCTAAAGCAGCTAACAAGATCTCATTACACGGAAGCAAGAGGGCTTTCACTGTTGTATTCAATCGTTATGTATTGAACATTGAATCTGAACATGTACCTCTACTAAGAACTGAGAATGCATCAGTGAAAAGAAAGACAAGTTTCTTGCCCTCTGTGAGTGTAGATCTTGATAAGCATAGAGGGATAATCCACTACGTGAAAACAGACCCAAATCATAAAAATGCATTGTCACAGAAATAGTAGAATAGCCTTTGCAAACTGATATAAGTTGTTCCTTCCTTACAGTACCATGAGACTCTGGCGCCAATGCAGTGTTGTTGGAGCATTGCCACACTCCTCCTGTGTAGCTGGCCGGGTCCCAGTGACCTACAGCTACAAATTCATGGTCACTCTAGAAGTGGGTGGTCATTTAAAACCACTCGATGCCAGAATAGCTCTGAAACCAGAGTAGTCCCCAAACTACCTTTCATAAGAATGGTCAGCATGCTGGTGATCATTTGTATACTGGGCTAATGACTTTACCTACATTTCCTAATTATATCCACACATCAGCTTTATATTCCCAGATTTAAAAAATCTTTCCATCTGCACTAACAATTAATGTTCTTTCACTTATTTTAGCCCTGAGGCAGTAGAAACATAAATGGTATAAATTTCATATATATATGTGTGTGTGTGTGTGTGTGTATATATATATATATATATATATATATATACACTACATGTATTCAATTTTCTGTAGGTTAAAAATGATAACATATTGACTACTTCGTGCAGTTCAGTCTAACATGTCTGTGTGATCAGAGCTCATGCTCTTATCCACTGCACACGGAAACTTCCCTCATCATTGCTTAGGAGCGCTACACACCATGTGTTGCTTTAGGGCTGCAAAGAAGCCAAAGTAGTTCATAATGTTCTCGGTTCCCTGACTATAGAGTTCCCTTTGTTTATATTGATCTATTTTCCAACTGACAAAAGTCTCTCACATTCATTATCATTTATTCAAACAATAAATATTTATGGATGGCCTGAAAGTTTCAGGAGGCAAATGTGATTCCCTCCATTTTATAGACTGAAAACTGAGGCCAAGGAGTCAGGTAATTTTCCCAAAGTCTTCCTGCCATTTGGTGGCAGTTCTGCTACATTCTAACTTCACACAACATGACATCTCTGCCTGGGACATTAAGTGAAAAAACTCTGAGTGACTCAGTTAGGCTCAGGTGTATGAAAATCATAGCAGATCCATATAAGAAACATGGTTGCTTGGAGCTTTGGTTATCTCAGTCAATGGAGCTCCAGAGGAAGGTACTGAAGGAAATATTTGAGTCACAGGGGAAAATCAGAAGCTCCAAACACACATACAAATCACACACACACACACACACACACACACAGAGCTCATTTGAAGATTCTAGTCACCTGTGACCAGTTCCCATCCTAAGGAAAGGATAGTCAGAATGTGGTTCGGTTAATAAACACTCACATATATACACAAAAGTCACAAATAACATGCAGATTGAGACATGCACAGCACACAATGATGTACCTTTCACACACACACACACAGAGCTCATTTGAAGATTCTAGTCACCTGTGACCAGTTCCCATCCTAAGGAAAGGATAGTCAGAATGTGGTTCGGTTAATAAACACTCACATATATACACAAAAGTCACAAATAACATGCAGATTGAGACATGCACAGCACACAATGATGTACCTTTCACACACAAACACACTCACAAAGCACATCAACACACTCGACACATGACTACACCTGGTAAACACTCAACTCATCACTGTACAAACACATCATCAAAAACACACAAGGCCACACACAATACAAAAATCTCACAGGAAACACTCCGACAACACACATGCACACACAGGCACACGCTCATCACAATAAGCAGCACACACACTCCCATAACTGAGAGATGTGTTTTGGCCCTTTCTGAAACACACCCTTCCTGGGGAAAGGCAGCCAGCATGGTGCCGTGAAGCCCATTCAGTCATAGGCAGAGTCATGTAACACCAACAAACCATGAACGTGGTAACATAGACACAGACAAAAGCAAACAATACACACATACACACTCCTGCTCTCACACATGAGTGTGTCACCCACAAACACAGCTCGCACATATACTAGCACCTTGCTGAGCATAAGTTTGAGCCCTATCTGACCTGGGTTCCTTGGTGAGGTCAGGCGTCTGCTTATCCAGCAGTGGAGACAACAACCTTACTCCCAATGCTGAGCTCTCATCCTCTCAGCTGCGATGCAAGTATTTAAGGTCAAAGGCATGAATCAGGGGTCCTTAGTCACACATTAGGAGACTGACCACTTGGTCTGCATGCATTAAAACAGAGCCCTGACTGGGTCTGAAGAATCAGGCTGTTAATCAGGTACATAGTACACACACATGCATGCAACTATGAAACAACACAAACCCAAGCATACAAACACACTCGTGAACACAAAGGCACACAAACACACAGGCAGATCCATAGTCAAGTGCAGATTTCTAGCTCCCTCTGACCTGTGCTTGCCCTTGGTGACCTCAGACACCTTCTGCTCCAGACTGTTGTCCAAATCCCCAGCTTCTCTTCAGGAGACTCAGGATCCAGACAAACAGAGCAAGTATCTGTGGCCTCAGCACATCTCCAGATTTTCATGTTCCTCAACCAACTCCAGAGCGATCAGCGAAGGACAATATTTTAATTTACAGCAAGGGGACAGAAAAAAGTCCCCAAGTTTCTCGGTCAGGGAGGAGCCACCATAAGTTAATTGGCCAAGTTCTTGGTGCTCTTTGGGGATCTGCATGTCCAGGAGCCAGAGGGGACTTGAGTCCCAGGGGGCAATGTCCCTGATATCAGCAATGCCTTTCTTCTTGTGCATGGTTCCAGCTGGGACAAAGCATATTTTAAAATGATTGTAATAATGGCTGGCTTACAAAGTTGTTGGCAAGTTTAAGGGAAACTGTCAAGGGCTGATGAGGAACCCAGTGCTAACAGCAGTGGTAAACAGATGCAAGGGGAGGGAGTGGTTATGAGAACCTGGTGGGACATGTAGGGGTAGGAGAGGACCCCTGGACAGGAACTGTGGACAGTCACAGTCAAGTCACGGTCCAGCAGGGAGGAAAACAGAATCAATGCCCCAACCTCTCTCTCCTTCTGCATTTGATCTCTTCATTGTGTTTCCACTGGCCAAATCCAAAGGTCCAGGGAGCCCAGCTGATACAGTCCACAAAGGTCAGACTCCTGAGACAAAACAGGCTGGAGAAGGCTGGAAAATGGACCTGGAGGGACAAATGGAGACTATCTAGCACACATTGGTATAGATAATATTTTCTGGTTACACATTTGTGTGCCAATTTGTGGATGGCATATATGCCAATATATTTTATTCTACAGACATTCTTCTTTTCTTGGTGTAAATTTGCCTTTACAGTTTCATTATAGACAATGTAAACTCTTAAAGAGCAGGGATGACATTTTATAGAATTGCTTTCCTGTGTCCTGCCCATGGTTCAGCTGTTCACGTTCTGTCTCTGACAGGGGCTACAAGGAGAATATTATAGAATATCATAATTGTCTGTCTGGATGCCAACTTCAAATTTAGTAGGATATTCTATTCTCTCTTCCAGAGTAATTATAGACAAAGGATTTTTTTACGTTTTATTTTGAAACCACTTGAGACTTACAGAAAAGCAAAACTTATGGAAAAAATTATCATATACATTTCACCCAGATTTCCCTAAAGTTAATATTTAACCATGTTTACTTTATTATTATGTAGGTATACATGTATCTGAGATTCAGGCTATAGATGTTTTGCAGGTACACCACAGTGCATATATCACAAAGCAGCTGACATCAATTTTTCCAATTACTTGTGATAACTTTGCTCAATTAATTTAGGTGATCTTCCAGGTTTCTCTACTATAAAGTTACTATTTTTGTCTTTGAAATTAATAAATATAACTTGGGTACATATTTAAAGATTATTAAACATGTTATTTCTTGTTAAAATTTCAACCACCATATATAACATCACACTTCATAAGAATCAGGTGATTCTTGCCTGAAACAATTATTGTAATTCTGGTGGCCAAATGGTGATTTTTCTCATTCCATTAATCATTCTACATGTATTAGTTCTCTGCAAGAGGGAAATTTCTTTTCTCTACCATTTATTTTTATCAATTTATTTATATAATTATGGACTCATAGATTTTCATTTAATTTCTGAGTCATAATCCACTACAGTTGTTATTCTTTTTGAAGCTCAAATTACTCTAGATTTGGCCATGGGGAGCCACTTGAGGTGGCTCCTGAGTCCCCAGGATTTGTTGAGCAGTTCCTTACTTTCAGGCTTAGCAACATCTTCCCAGATCATCTTTGTATTTCCTGGCCCCAATCCTGGAATCAGCCATCTTTCTAAGTAACTTGAATTCCTTTTAGGGAAGAGTGGTATTTAGAGAGAAAATATGTTAGGTATGTTCATTGCTTACAAGGCTTCTTGTATATATGTATATAGAGAAGTATACATGAAAGAAACACAGAAAGTATAAACAAGAATCTAATAAACCAATAGAAAAAGTTACTCATAGAAGGTGGGTTGGGAATCAGATGAAAAGAATGGGGGATGATAATAGTATAAATATTAATATCTAATACACACATTTCAATCTATTTATATATGTGTTAAAAACCATGAGTTCAAACTGAGACCTCCAATTCCAGTGTCACCACAGAGTTCTCTCCAGCCTCTCATTTTCCACATATGAGACATATATTTCCCTGATAGTGAGGAGTCATTCCCTTTTTCAACAATATTTTTACTTATCTGCTGAGTCCTGGAATACGTGTTAAGTAGTTTCAGAATCTTGAACCCATATCACTGTGGATGATAAAACTACGAAGTGCAGCTCAATCTACTTTGCAGTTTTTCTCTGAAGGTATATACACAAAATACCATGTTCCAGAATTACTTGGATTAGTTATTTTAATCTCTCCATCAGTCTAATCATGTTATTCGTTTGTAATATAGTTAATTTATTTTGTTTTTATTCTATGTTTTTTTCCATTCTTTTTTTTTTTTTGAGCAAGTGAAAGACAACCTGGTCAAAACATACAAACAGGCGCACCCGTCTCCCCATCCCTCCCACACACTCCCACCCAGCGCTTGCAGGAAACCAAACTCATTAGTCTCTGACTTCTTCCTGTGCTCCTTCTTGCTCAAATGAGCAGATACATGTATGTTTTCCCATTTCTCTTTCATTTTTACACAGAGGATAACATGCTCTCAGATACTCTCGGACACAAGGCTTTTTTACATTAACAATATATCCTGGAGATCATTCGACATCAATTCGGAGATATGTTTGTCACCTGGAAAATAATAATATAAGAGCTAAAATTTGAAGTTATAAAAGTTGAACCTATTAATCACTTTAGATTATGGACTGGTGTGAAATAATTGACTTTAGTTATTAACACCTTAAGGAAGAATATTCTTTAAAACTTTAGATGCCTTTTCTGGAGATTTGGAGGAAGTTTACTCAAGTAAGACAAGAAGGTAGAGAAAGGAAGGGCCAGAGGCCTGGGAATAGTTATTGACAGGTTGGAGAGGCAGCCTCGTTGTGGCAGAGATTCCTCCGCAACAGGAATGACCTACACAGGTGTTGCAATCTCTCACGTGAATTCAGAAAAACAGTTAGCATCCTGGTCCAAATACCATTCCCAGTGTGGCATAATTACTGGGGTTATAGAAGGTTAACAAAAAAGATTCTCTCAAACATTTCACTTATGAGGCTTATCCCAATGGAGCAAAGCTTGAGCTTCAATTCAAAGACAGAACCCCAATATTTTTGCGGGGAAAACTGAACGATAATGTTGGGCTGGCTCTAGGTAAGAAATTCACTCAGTAAGGTAGTACAAATAGAAAATTAGAATGAGGGCCTAAACAAAGAAATGAAGTAAAACCTCATTTTAAAACAGTAATTGCACTGTTGGAATGTGGCGGGGTGGAGGAGAAATGCTGCAAATTGGATTTCATCACAGGAACACAAAACCAGGGTATTAAACCCAAATCAATTTCACTGTGAAGAAGACATGCAACTATCCATTTTTGGAAGGGGATTGGAGATGGTGGGTCTGTTTAGTATGACCCATTTCAGATTCAGATTGAATTCTGAAAATGGAGGAACTGGTGGATGGGGAGTTTAGTCTGCCAAGATGTGAGTTTGCTGGCGAAGACAGATCCAGGGGAAATGAGGCAAGATTGACAAATGTCTAACTCCTGATGACTGCTTGCATTCTCTTGAACTCACCATGCAGTTACAGTAACTCCGTACAATTTCTGTTTTCAGGATGTCTTTTTTTTCCTGCTTTTAAAGTATGTATAACGTCATCAGAAGATTTTAATTCTTCTTCTCCAATTATGATGACTTTAATTGCTGTCACTAATCTACTTGCATTGTCTAATATTATAACCACAGTGTTGTTAGTGAGCATCTGGGTTTTAATCCTGATCTTAAAGGAAATGCCTCTAACGATGCCCATTACATAAGATGTTGGCAGTATAACTAAGGAATGTGTTATGTTATTAAGTATAACAATATACATGATATAATATATATTTTACATGAAATATATATGATATATAAATACTATTTATGTATAATATCCATAATATAACGTTATACATAATAAAAATATATTTGTATATATCATATATGTTTCATGTAATATACATATTTTATTGACAGATTCACCGATTCGTTTTTTGGGTTATAAAATTCTGTTGAAGTCTTTTTTAGCAACTATAGAGAAAACTGTATGATTTTTAACCTAAGATTTTTAATATGTTGTATTATATCAAGGATTTCCTAATATTGAACCAACTTCAAATTCCTGAAACTATCCCACTTGGTTACATGTATTATTTTAGTAACGTGGTGTTGGATTCTATTTGCTGATATTTTATTGAGTATATTTGCATTAAAATTCATGAATACTGTCAACTTGAAATTTTTTCTACTTCTTTATCGTGCTCATGCATCAGTATTTGTTTCATCCATAAAACAAATTAAAATGTTTTTGTTTGTTTTCAATGCTCTGGAATAATTTATGCAGCATTCAGATTATCAGGTTTTTGACCATTAATAGAATTCCCCATGAAACCATATAGGCCTGGTTCTATTTTATGGAGTAGTTGCTTAATAGCTTTCTACATTTATTCTACAGAAAGTGGTGTATTTAGACTTTCTATATCATATGGAGACCATTTTGGTAATATGTATTTCTCTGTGAAATTATCTAATTCAGCTGAGTTTCCAAATTTAGTTTCACAGAAGTGTGACCTAAGAGTACTCAGATAATATCCACAGGATACAGTTATTATTGGTGTTTGTTAGTTCAGTCAATATTTATTTTTATCTTTACCAATCTTATGAATGTCTCTGTTGTTCTTCATTTCTTTGTGAATTTTCAAGTTTCTCCTATAATCACTTTCCTTCTGCCTAAAGAATTCCCCTTGTTTCTGTTAGTAAAGGTCTTCTGGCAGTTATTTTTTCAGTTTCTGAAAATATCTTTATTTCACCTTCATTTTTGAAGAATATATTTGCTGATGTAGTATTCTAGCTTGGCAGATTTTTTTTTTCACTCTACTAAAGATGTCGCTCCTTTGTCTTCTGATCTCCTTGAATCTTTTATTACCAGTCTTGTTAAAAAGTCAGCTCTCATTCTTATTAGGGCTTATTTGAATGTGATGCTTGTGTCTATACAGTCACTTCTCATTCTGGATCCTTAGCTCTTCCTCAAAAACTTGGTTGCATTCACTTTTCCAGCTCTCCTACCTTCTGAGCATCCTAGGTAGACCTTGATGACTCAGTACCATGTTCTACTTATCACCCACAGTTGTGCCCACCCGAGACCCCTAAGACGATGGATTTGGAGAGGACTTGCTGATAAATGTTCGAAGATAATGTAAGAAGAAAGAAGTCGTATGTTTAAGTGAATTAAAATGTAAGCAAAGAAAGAAAGCATTAGAGAGGAAAGAAAAAACAAGTAGGAAAAATGGAAGTATCTCCTCACCAGTACAATGACATTAATTAATCATATATCTTGACATTCATTATATATATATTTTTTTTTGCCTTTTCCTCAGAAAATCGTGGTAATGGTTTCTTATAATTCCTCCCTCTTCCCTTTTAGTATTAATGACTAACATACATACACTAAGTGCATAAATCTGAAATGTTTGGCCTGATGAGTTTTTCCATATGTATAAGTCCATTGTAGCTACCACCAGGATCAAGATATAGAACATTTCTAACACCGTAGAAGGTTTCCTCACATTCCTTTGTTAGAAGTAACTAAAATATTGAACACAAGAGCACATTTTCAAGATCACATCATTTCTACATATTTGTTAAAGGTAGACAAACTCATATGAATCCACACGTTTCAGGAAATGAAGTTAAGAGTCATTAAAATTTTATTGTGAGAATGTTAGATGTTTAAAAATTGGAAATTCAATTAATGTAAAAAAATTTTCTGTATACTCTTTTTAGCTGCCTCTTTACCTTGACACCTGAAAGCCAAGGGAGAGAGGCAGGATTGTCTTGGAGATGGTGGGGATGGAGGAGCTTCCTTCCTCACTCCGGCCATTTGGCATCCTCACTGTCCCCCTCCCATAGCCAAGCCTTACACATGATGAAATACAATATCATGTAATCTAAAAATTGTTAAGAAAATGTCAGAATCATTGAAGTCATTCTGTGTAATGAAAGCTTGTATATGTCAGCAGAGAGGGACATGGGAAAGGTCAACCTCTCTGTGATGTATGTGCAGCCCAGATACAACCGGACACTCAGAATGTCTGTCCAGGTTTAACAATCTCCTTGTTCATTTGAATGTGTAATTGTTATAGGTTTAGTGATTGGGATTTAAAGGACTTGACCCTATTAACAAATATTTCTAGGACATGTTTCATATCTCTGCTCTTCAGGCAAAAATGAAGGGGTCATCATGGAGTTGACTGCCATATACTTCACAGAAGCAATTATGCCTTTATCGTTGGAGATGGACAATGAGGAGATAAAATAAACACCTGCAGTGGTCCCATAGAATAAAGACACCACAAATAGATGGGAGCCACAGGTAGAAAAGGCTTTGAAGAATCTCTTGGTAGACGGACCCTCAGAGTGGTGGTCCCTATGTAGATTTAAGAGCCCAAGACACCACTGAAAGGCAGAATGAAAAACATTCCTTCTTTGGTGAAGATGACCAGCTCATCGAGGGAGGTGTCCGAGCAGCTCATCTTTAGGAGCACAACAAGGTCACAGAAAAGTGGGTGATGGTATTGTCAGCAAAGAAGGACAATGAGACCAAGAGGAGGGTGTGCAACAGAGCATATGAACAACAGAGGAGCCAGGACTCAGCTCCAAATGAGATACACAGCTCCTGCCTCATGATGGTGGTGTAGTGGAGTGAGTGATCGATGGCCACATACCTGTCACATGCCATCACTCCAAGAAGGAAATTGTGAAGAAGACTAAACAATATGAAAAAAATATATCTGGGATATGTGCCCTGTGAAGGGGGTGGACTTGTGATTAGTATGCACGTCCATCAAAATTTGGGGGACAGTTACTGAAAAGAAAGAAACATCAGTGAAAGCCAAGTGGCTGAGGAAGAAGTACATGGGGGTGAGCAGGCGAGAGACTGATGAGTAGGATGATGAGCAGGTTCCCCAGCACTGTGGTCAGGTAAGTGCCCAGGAACAGGGTGAAGAACACCCCTGCTGTTCTGGCAGGATATGGAACCCCAGGAAGAGGAACTCAGAAACGCTGCTCTGGTTTTCCCACCTCGTGCTTCTCTAATCTTTGAAGGAAATGAAGGAAAGTGGGAAAAGTCAGGAACCCAGATTTAGCCACGACATTATTGTAATGTCCTTTTTATATAAAAATGATTAATTTTAATTAGACTTCTGTTTATTTCTCACACCTGTTGATGCATGAATCACAAGTCTGTCCCATTCGGGTTCCAATGTTACATTATATCCTCATAATAATTAACAAGATCTCCTTCCATGGAAACCAGAAGGAATCTTTTCCCTTTATTCTACAAATATGTATTTAAAACAAGCCTTGTCCCAGGTACTGTACCAAGCAGAGGGTACATAATAGCAAACAAGTAATGCAAATTCAAGGATTTTACATCTTCATATCAAGCCAGGTCAAACATCAGTAGATGGCTATGGTAAAACATGAAATGAGCACTAGATGAGAGGTATCAGTCATTTCCTCTTAAAAGAGATATGAAACTCTCTAAATTGGAATAGAATAGCAAAAGTTTTGTGACAGTGTTACAGTGGAATTGGCTGGATCCTAATTGATAAGAGATATTTAATGTTCCCTGTTACCAAAAGTGTCCTTCATGTCCCAAACCAACATTAATGATAATGCCAAATATTTGTCATTAACATACACTATGGCAGGCACCATGCCAAGGGTATTCCATGGACTTTCTGTTTAAATTCTCACCATATCCCTAATAAATAGGTATCATTCTACCCATTTTAACTAATAGAAAAAAAAGATGCATTATTTATATGTGCAAAGATACATTGCTCATAAGAAAAAGAGGTGAAATCATGACCAAATCCATTTCTTAACCACTCTACATAGAAGTCATCCTCCTCATTAGTTAGAGTAAGAAAACACGGTATGTGATGTGAGCTACCTCTGTCCAAAAGAATCACCAATCATAGTTACACATCATGCAATTGACAAAGGCTTTCCGCACATTTTAACTTCAAATAATAAATATATATTTACAGACTGTAAGGTCCATAAGGTAGATATTATATCCTTCATTTCATAGATGTGAAAAATCTCAGACCAAAGAGATTAATTACCAACCAGGGGTCACTCAGCTCTTTGACAGTGATTTCCAAATTTAATGTTTCTTTGGAAGTTAAGTTAGAGATAAGGATTATCAACCACACACTCTCGAAGAGGGAATCAAGACTGACGTTCTTACCGAAGTACAGAAGCAGCACAGCCAGTCTTTCTCAGGGACCATGAACTTGCTCAGGGGCACTGGTTATCTCAGTTCATGGCCACCAAGGAGGACCTTGACCTTTATGGGGAGGTCTGGCTGCTCACTGACATATACTGTATCAGTCCCCACTGAGAAACCAGAAGAAAACAAGGTGGGCAGAACCAAACAGGAACCTTGTTTCAGGCAGGACCTCGTGAAGGAGGCAGCTGGGCCATGAGGTGTAAAAGGTGAGGCGTGACCTTGAAGTGTGAGAGGGAGCCTTTGGGTGGTCCAGTTTTCTCTGACTTCTACCTGTCCTGCCCCAGAAAGTGGCAAAATAAGAAACCTCCATCACACAAACATCAGGTTTGGGGAAAGATAATAAAAATGCCTCGTTTTTACTGAGTACAAATTATGTACCAGGCATGGTGCTGAATGATTTGTAGGCATTGCCTCATTTCATCCTCAAAATAGCATTGTGAAGTGGGAATAGTTACCCCTCCTTTACTGGTGAGGAATCCCAACCTCAGAGAGCTGAAGTCACTTCCCAAAGTCACAAAAACAAATATGGGCCAGACTGAGGATTGTGCCCCAGTGTGATGTACTGCAGACACTGAGCTCATATCCATTAGTGTACGACACCTGCCCAGAGGTGGAAATGCATGTGAACCTGCTGGCTTGGTGCAGTAATATGGCAACTGTTGAAAGACAGGTAAGGAAACATATGAGTTCATAGAGGCCAACCAGAAGCCCTAAAACACGTCCAGGAAATGTGCATACACACATATTTAAATTGATGGCTTGTGATTTCTTGCCACCTGCGACCTATGTCAACTCTCATAAGAGACAGTAAGTGTGTGTTTTTTTCTCCCATACACTCATGTAAACACAAATCACATATAATACTGCAGATTGGACACTCAAAACAGAAATAATCCATTCAACAAAACAAACACAAACAGAAACACATGCACAGTACGACACAAACATAAAATACCCAGCAATGCAAGTATCATATATTGCATCTGTATCACTCATATTCTGAGCCTAGACTGACACATGCAAGGACACATACAATACAAGAACATACAAGGTCACACGCATCACACAAAAATCATACAAGAAATACACTAGGCACACATATACCTCTTCACAGTTAAGCGACAAGCAACAGACATGGTTAGACAGATATACCCTCATTGCAGAAGGAGAGGTTCCAGCTCCCGCTGACCTGCACCCAACAAAGTTGAATGTGGTCAGTGATTGAGGCACTTGGGCCCCGTTCACTCAGAGGAACCACCAAATCAACACTATCTGCAAATAAAACGTCATTAAACACACACATACACACACACAAAAAAACCCCACATACTCTAAACACATAGAATCACACACAAATATAATCCAAAAACAAAACTCAAGATCGCACACACCCACATCACTGAGTACAGATTTCAAGCCCCCTCCCCATGCTGGTCATGGGTGAATTCACGAAATGTCTGCCTCAGATTGGGGAGCACATCTGTCTCTCTTCAGACTCTACAATCTCATTTCCTTATCTATGATGTCTGTACAAGGAGGAAAATGTGGGAGTTATTGAAGCAGAGTCCAACAAATATGTAAGATCAAAGGACTTTTAGGAGACCCCAAATCACACTCTGAAGTGCTCTGCACTTCTTAGTGGGGGCTTATTTGGTGCTGTGTGCTCTGAGTCAGTAGAAGAAGAGAATCAAGTTGTGAGTCATTTACATCACTCTCACGCATATATATGTATATGTATATGTATATGTATATGTATATGTATATGTATATGTATATACATGTGTATGTATATCTCACACAGAGACAAATTCGTGAAGAAAACATACATATAACCACATTATATGAACAAAACAACACCAAACAGAAACATGTGGAATACGTATGCAGACCTCCAGGCACAGAGGCACACCTTGTCCACCTAGAATTCCCAGCTCACTCTGATCTGTGCCCATCCTTGGTGAGCTCAGGCACCTTCTAATCCAAACAGTTTCCTGAGTCCTCAGCTTCTGTCAAGAACACCAGAAACAAAAACCTAAGAGGAAAGCCTCTGTGAGCCCAGGACCTCCTGAGCTCTCTGTGTCTGTCCTTGAGCTCCAGAGCAACAGGCAGGAGGATACCATCTTACAAACTTCAGAGAGGACTCAGAAAAAGTCCCTAAGCTCCTGGTTAAGGAAAAAAATCAAAGTGGACTAATTGTCTCCAAATCCTATCAGATCTTGGTGAGGAGCCTGTGCAGAGGCTGGAGGGACTGAGCTGTGGGATCCACCTGAGAGAGTGCCCTTGATATCAGTGACATCCTGGGCTCCTCTCTGCCTGCTCACAGTTACAACTGGGAAGGAGAAATGGCTTAGTCATCCTCCAACAGCATCGTTTCCAATGCACTTGGTCAGACAGAACTGGATGCTGGGCTCTGCCAGTCATTCACTGTTGGCCTGAACAAGTGAAATAACTTCTCTCAGCCTTATTTCATCAGCTTTAACGTGATGAAAACAATAGTATTGTCATTTTGAGGTTATTATTGAAGTGAAATTAGATAATGCATGCTAAAGCACATAATAAATACACAATAAATGTCAGCTCTTACTATCATTATCTTTGTATATTCCAACATAAGATAAATATGTCTGTAATCATCAGTGTTGATATAGTATTGAGAGTGAATGAATGCCTCAGTACACTGACTAATAAATTCATCGAAAGTTATGAAGACCTACTTCCTCCCTGAGAAAGACCTAAGCTGTCCCCTCAGAACAACACACTATGTGATACAAATATCAATAGATCAGTCAATCCAAATATATTCCCTTCCAGTTTAACACATGTTAACAGACACCCCTACAGGGTGGATGGCTGTTGGACTCCTCTCAGACTCTTCAGAAAGTGGCCATTTGTACAGGATCCTTCTCAGGGTTCCCTTCTATACGCCTTGCCCACCACATACCCCACCCCCAGCTTTTATTTCACATACAATCTTCCCTACAATTTGGGACACGTTTCTTTTCCACATGCCCAAAAGTTATAGTACTTCTAGGACAGAGGTTGTATAATTTACTTCTCCCCTCTCTCCAACCATTTGGAGCTTTAGCACGGGCCTGAACACAGAGTATGGGCTCCTTAGATGTCAGATTCTGAAAGCAAGCCACTTTCACCCAGACAGAAAGACCACTGAGGTCTCCCCAAGACTAATACCTTGTCCACAGGTACTCTTCTTTCTCCCTCTTTTAACTGTTTGGTCAGGGTAAGATGTAGCTAGCAGAGATTAAGGATCTCCTCACTTCAATCTTCTGACTACTTTATCCACATAGAACCAGGCTGATTCATTAAAGATAAATTAGTCCAATTACAAATTCCACAAATGGTCATCCAACAATGCTAAAAGATAAGTAAAGTAAGAAATGAACTAGGAAATAATAATTGCAGGATAATTTTTCTACCAATTGCTAAACATAACACATTGGAAATATTTCTTCCTTAAAAATGTTTCATAAAACTCTCCAGTGAAGCTATCTGTGCATGGAGTTTTCTTTAAGAGAAGAGTTTAACTAAAAATTAAATTTCTTTAATTGATATAGGACACACACACACACACACACACACACACACACTGCTGATTTGAGGATTCCAGTCACCTGTGACCACTTTCCATCCTAAGGAAAGGATAGCCAATATGTGGTTCAGTTCATAAACACTCATAGGCATGCATACAAGTCACAAACAACATGAAAATTGAGACTTATGCACAACACAGACTGATGTAGCATTCACCCACAAACACAGTCACAATGCACACAACACAGCTGACACATGACACAGCTGGTAAACACTCAACTCACCACATCTACATAACTCATCACTATGCACACACATCACCAAAAACACACCAGACCACACAGGATGCAAAAATCACGCAAGAAACACACACCAACAACAAACATCCACACTCAGCCACATACTCACCTCAACAAGAAACACACTCATTTCCATTACTGAGAGGTGTGCTTTGGCCCCTTCTGACCAATAGGCTTTCCAGGGAAAGGCAGTCAGCATGGGGCAGTTAAGCATATTCAGTCTCAAGCACAGTCATTAAACCACCAGGAAAAACCCATGCATGTGGTAACATATACTCAGACAAAAGAAAACAATACACATCCCTGCTCTCCCACGTGAGTATGTCACCCACAAACACAGCTCGCATATACAGTAACATACTGCTGAGCAGAGATTTGAGCCCTCTCTGATCTGGGTTCCTTGGTGAGGTCAGGCATCTTCTTCTCCATCAGCAGAGACAACATTCTCACTCCCAATGCTGAGCTCTCATCCACTCAGCTGTGATGTAAGTATTTAAGATCATAGGCATGAATCAGGGTCCCTAATTACACACTAGTAGGCTGATAACTTAATCTACATGTGCCAAAACAGAACCCAGACTGGGTCTAACTCAGGAAAAGAATCAAGCTATGAATCAGGCACATAGTACGCACACACAGGCATGCAACTATCAAACAACATGAACACAAGCGCACACACACACACCCATGAACACAACAGCACACAAACCCACAAGCACACAGGCAGATACATGGCCAAGTGTAGATTTCCAGCTCCCTCCACCTGTACTAGTCATTGGCGACCTCAGAGACCTTCTATTTCAGACTGTTGCCCAAATCTTCAGCTTCTCATCGGGAGATTCAGTATCCAGACAAATAGAATAAATGTCTCTGGGCTCAGCGCTTCTACAGACTTTCATATTGCTTAACCAGCTCCAAAGCAACGAGCCAAAAAATAACGTTTTAATCACCAGAGAGAGGACTGGAACAAATTCCCCAAGCTTCTGCCTAATTTCTTGCTAGACTTGGGGAGCTGTTTCTCCAGGAGCCAGAGGACTGGAATCCCAAGGGGACAGTGTCCCTGATGTCAGCAATACTCTGAACTCCTTTATTCTTTGGCATGGTTCCAGATGGAACAAAAGATTTTTTAACTTTTTGTTTTGAAATTATTTCAAACTTATAGAAAAGTTGTAAAAATGATACAAAGAATTCCTACACACACATCACCCAGGTTTCCCCAATGGTTAACATTTTACTATGTTTACTTATGTATGTGTGTATATTTTAGGACTAGATTTTTGGCATGTCTACCACAGTGCATAGTATCAGAAGGCACATGACATCAATTTTTCCAATTAATAGTTTATTTTTTATCCTTGATCAGTTGGTTCAGGTTGTGTCTGCCAGGTTCTCTACTGTAAAGTTAGTATTTTAAACTTTGTAAACTTTGAAATTAATAAGTATTATTTTGGTAGGCATTTTGAGACTATATAATCATAACTTTTTTCTTATTAATATTTCACCCACTATATCCATCATTCGTTGGTGATTCTTATATGAAAAAATTATTGCAAATCTGCTGGACAAATGGTGATGTTCTATCCTTTCTTCTTTGTTTATTAGTTGTATTGTCCTATAAGAAGAAACTTTCCATCAGCCCCTACTCATTTGTCTCCTCATTGATTTATTTATATCCTTATATATTTATATCATTGTAGACTCACAGATTCTTATTTATTTGAGTCATAAGCAATTACAGTTGTTATTAATTTTGAAGCTCAAATTATTCCAGATTTGGCCAGTGGGAGCCCCTTCAAACTGGCTCCTGTGTCCTGGTGATTCACTGAGCACTTTTTATTTTCAGACTCAGCAAAATTTTCTGGGATAATCTTATCATGTCCTGGCCCCACCCTGGAAGCAGCCATTTTTCTAAGTAACACTGGTTCCTTCTAAAGGAGAACGGTAAAGAGTCAATTTGGCATTAGGTGTGCTCATTTCTTTCAAGGCTTCTAAATGACCTCAGAGGATGCAGCTAGGAAATACATATAAAAGAAACACAGGAAGTAGAAACTAGAAACTAATAAACTAAAGGAATGGGTAGCCATAGGAGGTGGTCAGGAGTGGGATAGAAAGAATGGGAGATGGGAACAGTACAGATATTGACACATAACGACATATAGATTTCAATCTATTTATAGATTTAAAAAATTGTGAGCTCAATTTGTTACTTCCAATTCTAGTTTAACACCACAGAGTTTTTATAAGCCTCTCCTTTTCCAGGTACGTGGCACATTTCCCCTGATAAGAAAATATTGAAATATTATAGAATATAGGGAAACCATTCTGGTTTGAACTCGATTTGGCCTGAATTTTATTTGAACCAAAAAAAGTGTGACTTATGGCTGTCAAACATACATTGTACATCTGCTTTAAAAATTACCCTAAAGTAAAGAATGTACTTTTTGAAGATAAGAATTAATGCCTCGGAGAGAGAAGTCAAGATGGCAGTATAGGCAGACTCTGAACTCACCTCATCCCACGGACACAGCCAACTTACAATTACTCGTGGAAAAATTACCCCTGGGAGAGAACTGAAAACTGGATAAGAGGAACTCCTGCAACAAATGACAATCCTAATTGAGGTGGAAGAGGCAGAAACTCCCTTCTGGAGAGAAAAAAGGCCACCTTCACAAGCCACAGTGCTTCATGGCTGCCCAGGAGCAGCCCAAAGGTACGCAGCCCTCCCTGGAGGAGTGGGGACCTGAGCTAGGGAGCACTCCCACTGTAGGCATTTTGTGGACCCAGCCCAATCAAGGCAAGTGGCATAATATCTGACTTTGCCTGCTACTACAACATTGAGGAGTACCCCCAAAAGATGGTTCACAAAGAAATTAAAACCGGCTCTTAAAGGGCCCATGCACAAACTCACCCATTTAAGAAAGCTACCTAAAATCACCAGAAAGAAAGGTGCACAGTGCTTTGGTGAAAAGAGACTCACCTGATAAGCTCTGAGTGCGTCTTGGTGAGAGGTGAGACCTCTTCAGGGACTGGGACATTGGCGGCAGCCATTGTTGTGGCCTGGTGTGGACATGTTGACACACACACTGGCAGACACCATTGGAGTTCTCCCTGGGGCCTACTAGCACAGGGTCTGACCCACCCACTACAGCACCAATTTAATCCAGCTAAGCCAGGGGAGGCAGCCCACCCTAGGGACTGGCCCCACCCAACAAGAAGACCTCGGGCAACTTGTGGGCCTGCATAGATTGGTGACTAGATTCTCTGCAACCTGGCAACTGAGGCCACTTCAGTGGGGCAGGGTGTGTGCAAGGAACAGGTGGAGAGTGTCAGGTGGTGGTGGAGTGTGTCAAGCTCCCGCCTTGCAGAGACTGGGTCCAGTTTAGGAGGTCGGGGTATACACACGGGGTGGGAGTGTGTTGACTGTGTGTGCGGACCTGTGGGCTGTGGGGCTTGTCAGCTGCAGAAGACTTGTGCTTCTCAAAGACTCACATGGGGGTTTGCCCCACCTTCCAAAGCCTGAAACAATTGGGTGCTCCCGTGCCTGAGGCCAGACCCACACAACTGCAATCCTCAGAAAGCTGACAAGATACCTAAAGGCTGGAGGCTTATAGCAATTCTAAGCCCTTGAGCCTAACAACCTGCCACACTGGGGGCCTACTCACTTAAAAGAAATACTGCAACACAAATGTGTTATTAGAACTGGCATCCAACTGTGCTGGGGCTCCCCACACCCGATAAAGAGACTGAAGGGCCCACAACAACTACAAGCAGCTGAGCATTACAGCAGCTGGCAAGGAGCATAACTCAGCCTCCCTTGGCACTTAAAGGGAGGCAACCACGCCACAACAGACGAACACATGACCCCACATAGGGGTCACTACTGGAACATTCAGAACTGAGGGAACAGTTCTGTTCTGAGGGAACAGAACACAGTCCCAGGCCTCATGAGGCGTCATTTATATAAGGTCACCTATCCAAGAGCAGGATACCTAGCTGACCTACCTAATATATAGACACACGCACAGGGAAAGAGGCAAAATGAGGAGGCAAAAGAATAGATTCCAAGTAAGGGAACAGGAAAAAACCCCAGAAAAGGAACTAAGTGAAAGAGAAATGAGCAACCTACCCAACAGAGAGTTCAAACTAAGAGTGTTAAGGATGCTCACTGATCTGGGGAAAAGAATAGATGAACTCAGTGAGAATGTCAACAAAGAAATGGAAGATATAAAAAAAAAAACCAATCAGAAATGAAGAATACAATATTGGAAAGAAATATTCACTAGAAGGACTCAGAGCAGATAGAGTATACAGAAGAAGGGATATGCGAGCTGGATGAAAGACTAGAAGAAATTACCCTAGCTGAACACATAAAAGAAAAAAGAATTAAAAAGAGTGAGGGCAGTCTAAGGGACCTCTGGGACAACATCAAGTGCACTAACATCCGTGTTATAGGTGTCCTGGAAGGAGAAGAGTGAGACAAAGGGGCAGAGAATCTATTTCAAGAAATAATAGATGAAAACTTCCCTAACCTAAGGAAGGAAACAGACATCCAGGTACAGGAAACACAGAGAGCCCCAAACAAGATAAACCCAAAGAGGCCCACACCAGGACACATTATAGTTAAAATGTCCAGAATTAAAGATAAAGAGAGAATCCTAAAAGCAAAAAGAGAAAGACAAGTTACATACAAAGGAAACCCCATAAGGCTATTAGCTGACTTCTCAGGAGAAACTTACAGGCTAGAAGAGAGTGCCATGATATATTTAAAGTGCTAAAAGGAAAAAACTTACAGCCAAGAATATGCTACCTGGCAAGATTATCATTTAAAATGGAAAGAGAGATAAAACGTTTCCCAGACAAGAAAAAATTAAAAGAGTTTGTCACCAAGAAACAAGTACTACAAGAAATGCTAAAGGGACTTATTTAAGGGGAAAAGAGAAGACCACAAATAGGAAAAATTATCTATTTCCATGACAACAGGGTAATGGATACAAACGCACAAAAAAGAGGTTAGATATGATATCCAAAAGATAAAATGTAGGAGGACGAAGTTAAAGTATAGAGCTTTCAGTCAGAGGTCAAACTAAAGAGACTATCAACTTAATATAGATTCCTATATATGTAGGTTACTATATATGGACCCCATGGTAATCACAAACATGAAACCTATAGTAGATGCACAAATACCTAATAGAAAGGAACCCAAACATAATACTAAAGAAAGCCATCAAACCACAAGGGAAGAGAGCAAGAGAAGAAGAAAGAAATAGAGAAGCATTACTAAAACACCAAGAAAAATAGTTAACAAATGGCCATAAGTACATACTTATCAATAGCTACTTTAAACGTCAATGGAATAAATGCTCCAATTAAAAGTAATACGGAGGCTGACTGGATGAAAAAACAAGACCCATATATATGCTTCATACAAGAGACACACTTCAGACCTAAAGACACTCACAAACTGAAAGTGAAGGGATGGAAAAAGATACTCCATGGAAATGGCAATGAAAAGAAAGCTGGGTGGCAATACTCATATCAGTCAAAATAGACTTTAAAACAGAAACTGTAAAAAGAGACAAAGTGCATTACATAATGATCATGGGAACAATCCAACAAGAGGATATAACACTTGTAAACATCTATGCAGCCAATGTAGGAGCACCTAAATATATAAAGCAATTATTAACAGACATAAAAAGAGAAATAGACAGTAACATAATAATAGTAGGGGACTTTAACACTGCACTTAGACCAATGGATAGATCATCCAAACAGAAGATCAATAAGGAAACGTTGGCCTTAAATGACACACTAGAACAGATGGACCTAGTAGATATATACAGAATATTCCATCCAAAAACCAAAGAATACACGTTCTTTTCAAATGCACATGGAATATTCTCCAGGACTGATAACATATTAGGCCACAAAACAAGTCTACATAAATTTAAGACTATTTAAATAATACCAAGCATCTTTTCTGACCACAAAGGTATGAAACTAGAAATCAACTATAGGAAGAAAATCAGAAAAGCCACAAATATGTGGAGATTAAACAAAATGCTACTGAACAACGACTGGGTCAATGGAGAAATCAAAAAGTACCTGGAGACAAATGAAAATGAAAATACGACATGCCAGAATTTATGGGATACAGCAAAATTGGTTCTAAGAGGAAAGTTTATAGTGATACAGGCCTATCTCAACACACAAGAAAAATCTCAAATAAACAATCTAACAATGCACCTAAAGGAACTGGAAAAAGAAGAACAAACCAAGCCCAAAATCAGTAGAAGAAGGGAAATAATAAAAATCAGAGCAGAAATAAATGAAATAGAGACCAAAAAAACAATAGAAAAAATTGACAAACCTTTAGCTAGACTTACCAAGTAAAAGAGAGTGGAGGCTCAAATAAGTAAAATCAGAAATGAAAGAGGAGAAATTACAATAGACACCTCGGAAATACAAAAGATTATAAGAGAATACTATGAAAAGCTATATGCCAACAAATTGGACAATTTGGAAGAAATGGATAAATTCTTAGAATCATACAACCTTCCAAAACTGGATCAAGAAGAAATAGAGAATTTGAATAGACCAATCACCAGCAAGGACCTTGAAACAGTAATCACAAACCTCCCCAGAAATAAAAGTCCTGGACCAGATGACTTCCCTAGTGAATTCTACCAAACACTCAAACAAGACTTAGTACATATCCTTCTCAAACTCTCCAAAAATTGAGGATGGGGGGAAGCTTCCAAACTCACTGTATGAAGCCCACATTACCCTAATACCAAAACCAGACAAGGACAACACAAAAAAAGAAAATTACAGGCCAATATCACTGATGAATTTGTAACGATACATGCACCCCTGTGTTCATTGCAGCGTTATTCACAACAGCCAAGACTTGGAAGCAACCTAAGTGCCCATCAAGGGACGAATGGATAAAGAAGTTGTGGTATATATACACAATGGAATACTACTCAGCCATAAGAAACGATGCAATCCAGCCATTTGTGACAACATGGATGGACATTGAGGGTATAATGCAAAGTGAAATAAGTCAGAGGGAGAAGGTCAAATACCGTATGATTTCCTTCATTAAGTAGTAGATAATAACAACAATAAACACATAGGGACAGTGACTGGATTGGTGGTTATCAGAGGGGAAGGGGGGAGGGAGGAGGGCGCAAGGGATAATTCGGCACGTGTGTGGTGATGGGTTGTAATTAGTATTTTGGTGGTGAACATGATGTAATCTATGCAGAAATAGAAGTACAATGATGTACACCTGAAATTTTTACAATGTCATAAACCAATGTTACTGCAATAAACAAAAAATTAAAAAAAAAAAAGAAATATAAAAAAAAAAAACGGTAATTTAAACTTAGACTGAGAGTACCACATAGCAACACTTTGGAGATGTGCAAGGAGGGCAAACAAAAAATTTATAGTTATAAATATATTTATTAAAAAACTATTAAAGTTTAAAATAAACTGCACTTTTAATTCAAAATCTAAGGAAATACCAAAAAAAAATCTAAGAAAATGGGATAAAAGACATAATGAAGATAAAAGCAAATATTATTAAAATATAAAGAAAATATACTAGTAAATTCAGGTATTAAAGGCTTGTTACCGGAAAAAAACAACAAAATAAGTCATATGTTTGATCAGAGAAAAAGAAAGAAGGTACAAATCAACCACAATAGGAATGAGAAAAGAGATAAAACTACAGAGAGAATACTATATATAAGTTTATACCAATGAAATGAAAATGTAAATGAACTGGACAATTTCTAGGAAAATAAGAATTTTCAAAAGTGGAGAAAAAACAGGAATAAAATGTCAAAAGACCAGTACTATAATGTGTGTGGTGATGGGTTGTAATTAGTATTTTGGGGGTGAACATGATGTAGTCCATGCAGAAATAGAAGTATAATGATGTACACCTGAAATTTTTACAATGTTATAAACCAATGTTACTGCAACAAACAAAAAATTTAAAAAAAATTATTATTGAAGAAAGAAAAATATTTTTTTATAAATTAAAAAAAAAAAAAAGACCAGTACTATAGAAGAAATTGAAAAGTCTACAAAGATCCATTGTGCCTTAAAATGCACTGGTCTCAGATGGTTTATGGGTAAGTTCTAGCTTATTATGATGAAATGGATCATTCCCAACATATACCAACTGTCTCAGAATATATAAAAACATAAAAAGCTAAATAACTCATTTTACAGTGCTAATATAACACAATACAAATTCCAGACATGAAGAGTATAAGAAAAATGTAGACTGATCTTACATAAGAATGCAAGTATAAAAATTTACATAAATATTTAAAAAATCAAATTCATCAGTATATTGAATGGAAAATACATATACTCCTTATAACCAAGCAGTATTTATCCCAAGAATGCAGGAATGGTTTAGTAGGAAAAAACTATTAAAATACTATACCTCATTAACTGAGAAAATATATATATACACACTAAATAAATACACTTAGAATTTAATAAAATTTAAATCTTACTATTTGAATTATCAAGTTATCAATAGATAAGAACTTCTTCAAATTTCACAGTAAACTTGCAAATATCATACTTAATGCTGAAATATTATAAGCATTACAAGTCAAGAATAAAATAAAACAGAGATGCCTTCTCTCACATCTGCTATTCAAATGATCTAGAGGTCTTAGCAATAGGCAATAATACTGTAAAAATAAACAAGTCACATATTTGGGGAAGGAATATATAAAACTACAATTGTTTGCAAAGAATGGAATTACTTATCCAGAAAATCCAAAACAATCAATTGATAATTAGAACTAACCAAATACACAATCAGCCAAAAAAAAAAAAAAATAGCATTCCTGTTAAAAAGCAACAGCTCATTAATATATTACAGTTAACAACTATAATCTTTAATAATAACAAAAAGCAACAAACAAAAATAATTAAATACTATGAAAATTAAAAGCATAGGGACATCATTGTACTTCTATTTCTGCATAGATTACATCATGTTCACCACCAAAATACTAATTACAACCCATCACCACACACATGTACCGAATTAGAATTATCCCCTTCACCCTCCTCCCTCCCCCCTTCCCCTCTGATAACCACCAATCCAATCTCTGTCCCTATGTGTTTGTTTATTGTTATTATTATCTACTACTTAATGAAGGAAATCATACGGTATTTGACCTTCTCCCTCTGACTTATTTCACTTTGCATTATACCCTCAATGTCCATCCATGTTGTCACAAATGGCTGGATTTCATCGTTTTTTATGGCTGAGTACAATGATGTACACCTGAAATTTTTACAATGTTATAAACCAATGTTACTGCAATAAACAAAAAATTAAAAAAAAAAAGCATAGGGACTATTTTACCAGTTATCAAAACATATTATAAAGTATATTATCTAGCATAGCATATTCCTGGGGCAATAATAGACAAGCAGAGCAATGGAACACAAAAGAGATCCAAAGACAAATCAGTATGTATGGTAAAGGCTGTATTCAGATTTATAGGAAAGACATACTGTTCAATAAACACTATTGACACAATCAGCTATCAATTTGGATAGAAAATAAAACTAGTGTCCATCCTCACAACATTATCAAAAATAAAGTTAAATTATCCGTATAAACATAAAAACAAAAATTTAAGATTGTAAGAAATATATATGGGACTACTTATGATTTAGGTATAACAGATCTTAAAGTAACAAAAAGCAAAAATGATAAAAGTAAAAAATTGGTATATTTGGCTACATCAAAATTTTAACTTCTGTAAGACTAAAGACATCAATAGAAGCTTACAAGATACAGATGAGGAGAAAATATTTGCAAAGTCTATAACTGACGATGAATTTGTGTCTAAAAGATATTCCTTAAAATCATTAATAAGAAGGTAAACAAGCCAAGAAAAAAAAAGTGGGGAAAACCTTCAGATGTATGTACAGAGTCATGTATAAATATAGTTGAATTATGAGAAAGTGGAACCAACTAAAAGGACTATCAGGAGGGAATTTCCAAATAAACTTACTATTTATATTACAGAATACAGTCAGGCATTGTTTACAGATGGGGACACATTCTGAGAAATGCGTCATTATGTGATTCCGTCGTTGTGTGAACATCATAGAGTATACTGAAGGGGAATAAAATTTGCCACCCCAAAATGTGTCCTTTATCATGAGGATTATTTTAGGCTGATTATTTTTAAGAAACAAAAGACTTAAAGTTTTTGTTACCTCCCCCTTAACTGCCTAAAAGAATTCGGACAAAAAAAAACAAACCTATCTTAGGAATCGAGCTATCACCTACTAGCATTACATGAACTAGGTGGTATACAGGGAGGAACCTAGAAAAGCCTATTTGTTGGGCTCCCCTCTGTGTTCTTCTTTTTTTGTGTGGCTAAATAAACACACATTTTTCCAAGCATTTGCCCCTTTACATCTACATGTGAATTGCCTTCCTTCCTTTTGAAGTTCCTGACTCTCCCCACCCCCAACATCTTCTTTGGTCTTGAGCTGAGGATAGTATTTAAGGTGAGGGCTTTGGCCATTTTGGCAAGTTACTCAGTTTTCCTGGGTTTCTCCCACATGTACATGTTATTAAACTTTTGTTTGTTTTCCTCCTGTTAATCTGTCTCATGACAATTTAATTCTTAGGCCAGCCAGAAGAACCAAGAAGGGTAGAAGACAATTTCTTCCTGCCCTACAGTACTTACACAAACCTAGATGGTACAGCCTACTACACACCTAGGCTATATGATACTAATCTAATGCGACCACCATCGTATATGAGGTCTGCCATTAACCAAAATATCGTTATGCAGTGCATGATTGTATTAATACTATACGGCAATTTTAAAAAGTGAGGTAGCTATGCTTACATCCACAGGGGAAGATCTTCAAGATATAATGTTGGGTTTAAAAAAAGAGTTGTTTAAAAGTACTTACACTTGGATATGTGTTTAACGAGGTGATAGGGAGGTGTGAAAATTAATAATAGAAATCGCAACTAAAACTGGAGTCAGGAAGGCCTGTAGAGGAAGCTCACACCCTACTACTCATGGTCAATTACCTCAAATAGGAAGAGACATACCTTGCATCTCCAACAGGAAGCTGGCTACTACTCTACTACTCCAGCAGGAGGAAGGTTTTCTTCTTCCCCAGCAACAAGCCCAGCCAAGGGAAAATGCCACAGTTCAGCCAATGAGGAGCTGTCACCACCCTGAACTCTTACTCTCCTCCAATGAACTTTCATTTAGAACAGCCCGTCCCAACTCCCTCTTTATTCTCTATAAAAGCAGGCTCTCTTCCTTTATTCTCTGGACTTGGCTGTGGATTGCCAGAGTACATCCCGAATTGCAATTCTTTTGCTATTCCTGAATAAACTCATTTTCCTGGTAAAATAACTGGCTATTTTATTTAAAAGTTGACAGAGGAGAGAGAGATTCTGGAAAGATATGTACAAAAGTAATAAGATACCTCTAGAGTGGTAAATGGGATTAGTAGAGGTGGTTATGGATTTTTGGTTCTTGTTTGGTTTTAACTCCATGTGTAAAGTTTGAATTGTTGACAATGAAAATGTATTCATGTGTCATTTTGTACAACCTTAGTAATAAAATGTTTTAAAAAGTAGACTTAAGTCCAGCCCCACATGGCCCAGCCCCAAAGCAATCAAGCAACATAGCTAAGAGACACAGATGTGACTCTCCTGTTCTTGTTCCTATGGATTCTTACAAAAATCTATACTTGTATAATAAAAATCTACAGTGACCCTAAGAGAGACTCCAATGGGCAATTCCTTGTGTTCTCTAGTTTGGTGAATTGTTGTGAAAGTGACAGCAGCCAGAAAATTAAGAACTATATAATGAGATAATCTTTGGTTAGTCTGGAATGTAGTCCCTTAAAAGAGTTTCAGAAAGGAACTGACTTCTTGGGGAAGGCCACCCTTGGTTCTGGAGGAAAAAATCACTTGAAGGTCCTTTTAATTTTTTAATGTATTTTAAGCCTTCTCATTGAACTTGGAAAAGATACTGAAATAATCAAATGTAAAATGTTTTAGCTGAGCAAATTGTGTTCTGTTAAGTGATATAAATTGCATGTCTTTTAACATATCTTTATCTCTGCAGATTGTATTCTAATAGGTAAATTTATCCTCTCTGTGTGAGAGTTTCTTGCTGATTCTTAGAAAGTCTATGTGTTATTATTAAAGTCTTCACTCACCAAAAGAGGAGACTAGGAAGATGGGTAGAAAAGATGTTCAGAATTCACATTTCATCACTGGAGTAGAAAGTGAGAAAAAAACTTGACCAGATTGTTGCCTCCACTAGACTGTTAATGTCCAATATGTAATATTATTTTAGATAAAATACTCTAGATTGTGTCAAAGGTACTGATATCTGTCTACTGTGTTCTGTTGCCTTTGGGAAGCCTAAGAGTAAGAGCACACTTCCAGGAACTGGGGTGGATTTTGGCTTCCCAAAGGAAATGAGTAGTCACACTGTTATCCCAGTAGAAGGGCAAGCTTTCACAGGTGAAACTTGGGGCTTCACCTGAGGAGATTGGGAAACTATTCCATATCCTTTTGCTTCTGGAAGCCGAGTCCTAGATTAAAAAGAAGCCTATATGGATCTAAATGCTAAAGAGTTTCTTCTAGAGTAAGTTATCAAAGGGATTCTCATTGAGGTGGAGAAAGGGTTTCCCTCTTTTATATGGGCTTGGGGACCTCTTTATAACAAAAGAACCCAGGGCCAGCAAAGTCTGGTCCAACAAGGCACTCATATGGAGTAGTTTGTGTCCTAAAACTCCCAACGTAGATTTATCTGGGGTCTATTGCCTTCTTTGTACATTAATTAATTTATTATTCTCAAACTTTGAGGTTAAAACTGGGCATTTACTTGCAGTGAATGTTTAGGGCAATAGCCATCAGTTTGTTTTTTGTATTTTGTTTTTCTGGGTTTTGGGGTTCGTTTGGGGTTTTTGCTTGAAAATCCTCTAAAAGAATTTAGAAAATCTATGTACCTTCTCATATATTTTTAATTTGGCAATTAAAATTTTTCATCACAAGTTTAAATAACTGCAAAGAATATAACTTCTGACATATTATAAATATTGACATTTTAAGATAAAACTGTTACATCATTTGTTAAGTATATTGCACAAAATACTGAGTTTTCATATACTTCATCCATTTAAAATATATAAACAAGCTCTTTTTTTTTTTTTTTTGGTGAGGAGATCAGCCCTGAGCTAACATCCGCCAATCCTCCTCTTTTTTTGCTGAGGAAGACGGCCCTGGGCTAACATCTGTGCCCATCTTCCTCCACTCCATATGGGACGCCGCCACAGCATGGCCTACCAAGCAGTGCGTCGGTGCGCGCCCGGGATCCGAACCAGCGAACCCCGGGCCGCCGCAGCGGAGCGCGTGCACTTAACCGCTTGCGCCACCGGGCCGGCCCCCAACAAGCTCTTTTTTTAATAGTCAAAAGTTTATATCATTTCTTTTCCTCCTAGAACTCATATTTCCAATCAACTTCCCCCTCAGAATTTTGTCATAATGTAAATTTTATGCTTGAAAGTATTTTATTGATCACCCTACCATAATTCTCTGCAACAAAAATAAGAAAATTAGTGAAAATGCATTTTATTTAATTTCCAGTGGCCATAAGGATCTAAATGTTAAACAGGTTTTTCTAGATTATCATTCTAATTTTTATTTGTATGTGATTTTGATAAATAATTTAAAATATAAAAAGTATGTTTTTGCAGGAAATGCATTTCTTAGTGAGATGGATCTGGATTTTTAAAAATTAGTTCATATATACATGGATGAACATTTTTCATTACCAGAGTGAGACAGAATTTATCATCAATTTTATTCCTTTTTTAAATATAAATGTTTGAGACAACTGTTCATATATATAAGTAGATGCAAATGTAAGAGCTTTATTATAATAATGTCTTTCATTTTCTTAACTTCTTTGCAAGTTATACACAAAACAAAAACATAACCATCAATCCACAAAAGTTAATTTAAATCATCTATTCACTGCCAACCTCTTTAATTCTTCCTTTACCTTTAATGAAAGCGAAGAATTGGAAACACCTGAGTTGCAAAAGGCTTGTTACTAATCATTGGAGTCACTCACTTTCTCAACACCAGCACAGTATTTTTTTGTGTGTGTGTGTGTGAGGAGGACTAGCCTTGAGCTAACATCTGATGCCAATCCTCCCCTTTTTTCCTTGACGAAGATTGGCCCTGGGCTAACATCCGTGCCCATGCTCCTCTACTTTATACGGGACACCGCCACAGCATGGCTTAACAAGCGGGGCGACGGTGTGTGCCCGGGATCTGAACCTGCGAATCCCAGGCCACCACAGCGGAGCATGCGCACTTAACCACTGCGCCACCACGGCTGGCCCCAGCACCAGTATTTTGAGTTGCCCCCTTGGTTGCTCCCTAGATGCTTTCCACCCCAAGCCAATGCACATAGTAAGAGCTAGAATGGGCGAGACTAATGCCTTTCCTTAACAAAGTGTGAAAGAGGAAAAGTGGAAGGGAAAGTGGAAAAGAGAAGCCGCAGACCACTGGCATATTATCACACAGATCAATTTTAGGAAAGCAAACAAATGGTAATTGAGAATCGGGAGCACTTGTTCCTGTTACTCCTTGGAATGCCTTCATGCATGCCTGGGGAAATCTTTGCCCCAGTTTGAAAACAGGTGGGATAGGTGAGAGCAATAACCCCCTAAGGGAAGCTAGTCTTGAGATAAATAAATGCTACCTGCAGAATGGTTGAGAAGTCCTGAGACACAGATTCCTTGCTGGGGTGGCAATGACATTCAGAGTACGTTTGTGAAACTATTTATCACTCCATAGAGATTCCCAGACAGATTTGGTAATAAAAACTGTATTTTCTGCAGTCAATATGATAGGATACCAGAGTGTTTGAGCATGTAAATGAAACAGCATCTGATTTTGAAATAGCGGAAAAAATCTGTTCCCCCTTATTCTCTCATGAATCACCCAAAAGCAACAAGGAGAAGAGGAACAAAAAGGCAAACTCCATCTTCAATAAAACACAAGATATCTGTAACTCTGAACACAATATATGAAGTGGGGCTGCCATATGCACGGAAGATAAAATTGGAGTTTGGGAAGATACCAAGTCAAGATGCATGTGGTTGCAAATAAGGGGGGAAAAAGGGAGAGGCAGCACCTTGGAATATGCTTAAGACGAAATATGCAAAAAAAAAAAAAGAAAGAAAAACAGATTGAAAGGTATACTATGTTCTTAAACAGAAAAACCCAATATGATAATGTCGGCACTTTCTCAGTTAATCTATATTTTTATATGATAATAAAACTACCAACAGGATTTAAAGTTAGACAAGCTGACTACAATGTTTCTATGGGAGAAAGAAAAGTCAAGAACAAACAAGATTCTAAAAAAGAGAAAAAACGAGGAAGGAATGCTCTAGGAGATATTTAAACTTATTATGAAGCTAGAGTAATTAAAACAGTGTGGTACTAGTACATGAATAGACACATCAATGAAACAGAGTAGAAAGTCTAATTTGTCTAATACAGGAATTATAATAATGGTGAATTTTCAAATTGGTGGAAAAAATACGGGTTATTTAATAAATGGTGTTGGGACATCTGGATAGTAAAGCTGGAAAAAAGAAACACATTTGGATTAATACCTCATATTATATAATAGGAAAAATTCCAAATTGGTCAAATATTTAAATTTTAAAACCAAAACCATAAAAGCACTAGGAAAAAAATGGAAAAACATTTTTATAATCTTAAAGTTGGAAAGGTCTTTCTACACATGCAGAAAAACCCTGAAGTCACAAAAGAAAGTATTGATAAACTCAACTCTGTAAAAATAAAAAATGCATACATGCAAAATCCACCATTTATCAAAAGATAAATGGCAAACTGGGAAAAGTATTGCAACTCATATTATATTCAAAAGCCTAATTTCTTTCATGTGTAAGAAACAAAAATGACAACCAAAGGAAAACAAACATGAACAAACGATATCAAAAGATAGTTCATAGAAAGGAAAAACAATTCTAAAAATTAAAGTATATTCAATCTCAGTCCTAATTTAAAAAGTGCTAATCAAAACTACAATAAGTTATGAGTTTTCACCTATTATGATAGCAATGAGCAAAAAGTTTGAGAACTCACTCGTTGCTCTGCCAGTTTTGGGTTGTTTTTCAACTCCAATCCCATCCTTCTAAACTGCGATGCTGGTGCTGAAATTGCACACCACATTTCCGATTCACCATCTGGCACCTGGTTAGGCTCTGGCAATAGGAGATACTAGAAGGGGAGAGAAAGGCTGAAAGAGGAAAAGAGGACTTGTTCCTCCCTCTCTGTCTCCTGTTCCGGTCAACATTACCTGCAGCAACTTTTTTCACCTGCAGCATCAATGCTTAAACATTACAGCAGCTAAATCCAGTGTGCAGTTTTTCCAACACTTAAAGAGTCAGCCTGAGTGTTCCCCATTCAGAGAACCATCACTAATCAACTAGTGCTCCCTCCTTGGAAGTCTGGTCCCAGCCCCAGGGGGTTCCTCCTCCAAGCTCATAGCACCAGCTGAACAAAATCTCCCTCCTCAGAAGTCTGAGTTTCAACACTCCCCCTCTAAGCTTCTAAATTTTAATAATTTCAACCTCTTCACTTGTTCCCCCTGCCCTAGAGATGGTGGCTTCTTTTTGTGATTGCTACCTCCCTGATACCTTAGTATTCTCTTCTTGCCTTGATTCTCTTCTTTACAGTGTTATACCTAGTTAACAATTCTTTACATGAAACTCTTTCTGTTTAAGTAATTGATATGGCTTCTGATTAGATCTTAGCTGGTACAGTGGCCAAAGGTGTGGAGACCCAGGCAATCTTACATTATTGGAGAGAGCATTAATTGATACACACACCTCCCCAAGAAAGCTGGCAATTGACCAGCAATTTTACGTCTAGGAATTTATCACAGATTTACTCATATGTGTGTGAAATACTGTGTATGAAAGGAAATTTATTGTAACTTTGTTTATAAAAGCAAAAGATTGGAGGGGAGATTAAAAAGTAACTGATAAGGAAATGTTAAATTACAAAGTATTCATTAGTGAAACACTTTGCAGAAATTAAACATAATTTTTTAAAAGCCCTATGCTGTACCAATATGGAATGATCTCCAAGATATATCAGTAAGTGCAAAAAGAAAGGTGTGAAACAATGCATTTGTGTGCTTCTGCTTGCATTTTTTTTTTTAAATAAAAAGAATATATGTTTGTCTAGACTATTTCTGTAAGGATACACAAGAACCTGGGTGCCTAGGGAACAAGGATGAGAGAAAGACTTAAATTTACTGTATACCCTTTCGGACCTCTTGAATTTTCTAATATGTACATGTATTACCTATAAAAAATTTAATACAAAAAATCTGTAAAATATCAAATGGGGGAAAAAAGAAAGACAGAAAATTTTCCAGTTCAAAATTGTAAACTGTGCAAAAATGTTTATTTGCTCTCTCTCCCAAGGCCACATTAAAAAGATGTTAAAAGAACAAAAATGATATAAACCCACAACAATGAAGAGAACAGGAGGGAAGCTATTAGTGGGTAAAATATTTCTAAACATTTCTGGAAGAGGAAAAAGTGATAAAAGATTCTGGAGCTGGGCAAAGGAAACCAGAGCCTGGAATACATGAGGGAGGAGAAGGGGCCACAGCCAAGGAGGGAGAAAATCTACCCAGGAGAGCCCAGAAAGACGCCACCTTGCCTCAGAGACTCTGGGAACCAAGGCAGGGGGTGCTAGACCCTGAGAACTGTTAACGGCAGCACCCCAGCAATCCCTTCCCTGATCCTTTGACCAGAAGGGTTGGGAGATAAGTGTTTTACATCCAGGCCAAAACTGAATACATAAAAAATGGGCACTTTTCTAAAGAAATTGACCAAAACAGAGAGAGCAAAAGGAGCTAGTGATGGTTCTGGGTCCCAAAGGTCTAGGGGGACCTTCAGATTGTGTTACTTAAGGATCCCCAGCCTAATGGCTGGCTCCCCACACACTCACCCAAAAAAGAAAGCCGACAAATGGGGACACACACACACACACACACACTGTACTTTTTCTATAGCCTGATTCTTAAATATGTTGCATAGCCAAGTACCATTATGTACTTGGGAAAGAATGTGGCATTAAGCAAAAGATTGAGATAAGGAAGGAGAACTGTAACTCTGGAAGTAGCACAGATTATTTAGAGAGAAGAAGAGAATTTAAAAATAAAACTCTAATATTCTCAGACACTGTAATACCATATAATGAGAAGGGGATTGTTGGTTCCCAACCTCTGGAATTCCTCAGGGTAGAATCTAAAACTGAGCCCCACACACAGCCAGGGCAAGGAGAGACCTAAGAAAGGGGCAGACGGCTCCAGATTGGTAGGTGGAAGGTTTAACAAGCAAGGGAACTTACATACGAGGCTTGTCTTGGGTGGCTACAAGATGAGTAGATCTCCACACCCACCTGCCAGAATCTTAAAAGTTTATAGAGAGTTCTTAAGGGGGTTCAGTCATGTATCCTGTCCAGATGGTCTCAACAAGGCATTACTATCTCAAGGCTGCCTCCTTGAAAATGGCTCTTAGTGTGGAATGGTGGGCAGACCTTACATTCCAAGGACAGGGGGAGGAGGTGAGGAGCCAATTTCCCTGGGCAAGCTCGAGTGTCAACCAGCTGTCAAGTTTTCTCCATGACCTCCTCCAACAGACGTGTTATGACAAAAAAGCAATCAAAGAGCCAAAAAAAATCACTTAGAAATGAAAACATAGGGGGCCTACCCAGTGGCATAGAGGTTAAGTTCACGGGGTCCACTTTTGCAGCCCAGGGTTCATCAGTTCAGATCCTGGACGTGGACCTACTCACTGCTCATCTAGCCATGCTGAGGTGGCGTCCCACATAGCAGAGCTACCAGTCTACAACTATGATACACAACTATGTACTGGGGCTTTGGGGAGAAAAAAGAAAGAAGAGGAATATTGGCAACAGATGCTAGCACAGGGCCAAGCTTAAAAAAAAAAAAAAAAGAAAGAAAAATATATAATTGCCAAATTAAAAATTATTAATAAAGAAAATATAAAATGAAGAAAATATCTCTGAAAATAGAAACCTAAACACAAAGAGTCAGAAAAAAAAAAGTCATAAAAACATCAACCCAGAGGTTCCAATATCCAACCAATATGAATTCTAGAAAGAGAAAATGAAGAGTGGGTAATTATTAGATAATAATATAAGAAATTCCCAGAATTAGGTAGACAATTTTCACAAGCTAAGATAGTCTACTAAGTGTGCGATAATACAATGAATGAAGAGAAAAATACCCACATCTGGTTCCAAATTTTTGAAATTTTAGAACACTAAGGGTAAAGAGAAAATCCTAAAAATTTCCTAAAAGGAAAAAACAGTTTACTCAGTAATGAGAAGCAGATTGACATCAGACTTGGCAAATCAACATGAATTTTAAAAGACAAAACTCTCCAAAGGAATAAAAATAAAATATTTTCAGCTTAGAATTTGATAGCCAATCTATCAATCCAGTATGAGAGCAGAATAAAGACATTTTCAGACATGTAAAAACCCAGAGCATTTATTTCCTTCATACCATACATTTTCTTGGGAAATTACTATGACATGCTCCAGCAAATCTAAGAAGTAAACCAAAAACAAAAAGAGAGAGATGAGAGCAAGGAAACTGGAACTCTAGCCTAGGAGAAGAAAGAGAGTGGGAAGATTCAAAATGACATCTCTTCAGCCAACCTAAAGAATAATCAGTGCAGATTAGAGAGAAAGAATGGTTGCCTCCAAAACAAGGTATCAATAGGTTGGGATGGGTTACAGAGAAGAAAGAGATGCCTTTCATCTGGCAGTGTCTTTCCTGCTACAAAGACAAACAATGCAAGATAAAAAAGCAATTAGAAACTCCAAAGGAAAAAAAAAAACAAGCTAGAAAGAAATATAATCATAGCATATAATTTGGCTCTGCAGTGAACAATAGTCAGAAAATCATAATCATAAAAACACACCTGAGTTTCAGCTTTTAGAATCAACCTGTAGACAAAGCTCATAATTTTTGATTATGTTAATAGACTGTAAGTACTATTAAATTTGGTGATCTAAAAATACATAGAAGATAGAAAGAGGGAAGTGAAAAGGGGAGGAAAGAAGTGAAAGGAAGTGTAGGGACATTAATTTATTCATCCCGTAAAATGTAAAGTGAGAAGTAAAGAGATACTGTATATAGGATCTCTACCTTCTAGAATTAAAGTAAATGTTACAAAGGAACAAAGAAGCTAACTAAAATGGTGATATACCTTCATTTCGGGGAAGTGGTGAAGGTGGGCTGACTCTACTTCTATCATAAGAGGATGTCTATAGATAACGTCTAAAATTGACAAAATGTAAGACTTTTTTTAGGGAAATGGAGGCTACCTCCATAAAAACATAAATAATTTCAAAAGTTCAAAGCAATTGCCTCTGTAGAGCAGGACCAGGGGTAAAAAGTTGAGGCAAGAGACTGTTGCTTTTCTTTAAAACACTTCTGCACTATTTCATCTTTTAATTACAAGTATATATTACTGGGATAAAATGTAAATGTAGCTATTAAAAATTTAAAGGAAGTATTACTTCACATATTTATGAAGCCTTGGACTTTAGGGTTTCAAATAGATGTGGGAAATGTGAACAGGGCCAATAAATATCTTATGAGATTATTTAAACTGAACTAATAATCTTTCAAACAACCATTTTCTTAAAGGTTCTCAGTAAGAGGAATGGACAATTTGAAAAATATATTAAATTTCCTAGCAATGCACAAGTAAAATTGTTCCTTCAATACCCAAAGTGTTTGTGAGTTAAGATAGGGGAAAAAACACTGCATGAGATATGAGAAGACCCGGATTGAAGCCCCATATCTGAATCTGACTCACTATATGACTTTTAGAAAATCAGTACTCCTGCCTGCCTGGTGAGGCCCTCTGCTAAGAGAGAAGGTCCTTCTAGATCAGTGGCTCTCAAAGGAGTTGATACCACCCCCCAAAGGCCACTGTGAGCACTTGTATGGAAATCTCTCATTGTTAACAATGATTAGGGAACCTACTGGGAGTAGAAGGTAGGAGCTGGGATGCTCTAAATCCTGCAATCCTTGGGGTAGCCCCATTACAACAAAATTGCCCCTTGTGACTTTTAAATGTTCTCCCAGGATTTTATGTAGTTTAAAAAAATAATAATATCGTCATAATTACCCAAGCCTAGTACTTCCCTCTGTTTGTTTTGCATATAAACGTCGTAGTTGACAAAATCTTAACGTAAGCTGGATTTTCCAGGAATGCAGCTACCATGTTAATCAAGGGGAGATTTTACTTTGCTTGCTTCAGAATTTTACAAGAATTGTTCACCAGTCAGAAAATCACAAGGCTATTGTGATCTCTGAGTTAGTAAATCTTCCCTCATGTTTTGGACGATATTTGTGGCTGTTGCATTCACAATGATTCCACTTATAGATGCGAGCATCAGATCACTTCGTTATATCTTCTATTGCAGTCATGCCCAAGCATTTTCATATGGAAATACATAGTATTTTATCATAAACTACTTTCCTTTCTTTTTTTTTTCATATCATAGTATGAGTATTATACTGACGTTTAATTTATGCAAATGGTAGGTTATATTATGCATGGACTTCATTTCAGGGTAATAAAGGAGATGTCATACATAATTGTTATATAGCAATTGGATCTGATAAGACTGAAAACTATTGGTGTAGATTGTTTCTAAAACCCCTTGCAAGTATATAGCTCTCATTCTTTAGTAACTCCTGCTTTGCAAAATGTCTCTCACATTCTTATGGAGCGGAGTCCACTCTCTAGACAGTTCTCTGGTGATGAAGAAAGATCCAGAGTGGGAGCCCTGCTGTACAGGAGAACAGTGTGGAGAGGACCCAAGAGACTAGAGCTGGGCAGTGAGGGTTAATTCCAGGAGAATCTGCTCTTGGCCAGGAAGATGATCTCAGAGCCAAGAGGTGCTCAGAGACCAATTAGTGACCAGAAAACACAATCAATTGTTTCTCCTTGTTCATTCAGATGCTGGTTCGATCAGGCCAGCATAGCAGTTTCCTCAATAAGGACAGTGATCCCTAAAACCACAGGGTTTCAATGCTTAGACCCCTACCATCTTGGCACCTGCTCTATTTTAAGATTATGCCCATGGCAGCAAAGGCAACTCCACAATTGTTTAAACAATATTATAAAACTACTTCTGAGGTCCAAGATTTAGGGTTCTGGAGGTGGGGGTAGGTGGAATGAGGACCATTCCCAGACTAAGAAACCTACACGGGTTATTAGAGACTCTGGGCTGGAGCTCTGAGTCTCTGTGGCAGCCCCTGGAAACCTGAGAATATCTAATTTCATAAATATTCCTTAAATAAGTATTTATGTCTCAGAATCTCTCCTAAGGAAATAATGCAAAATATTGAGGCAGTATTACAGTCAAACATATTCAATATATACTCGATGAAAATAGTGAAAAGACAGAAACACGCTAAATATCTCATCCATAGGATTCCCAAACTGGAAATCAAGGGAGTCTTCTGTTACTCCACCTTCTCTTTCACCTTTGCCTTCTGTCTATTCAGACTCCTAATTAGTTTTCAGATCCCTCCTTTTCTCTCCCTCCCCATTGCCACAAGTCTAGTCCAGGTCATCACTACCTCTACTCTGCATCATGTCATTACTACCTCTACTCTGCATCAGGTCATCACTACCTCTACTCTGAATCAGGTCATCACTACCTCTACTCTGCATCCAGGTCATCACTACCTCTACTCTGCATCAGGTCATCACTACCTCCACTCTGCATCAGGTCATCACTACCTCCACTCTGCATCCAGGTCATCACTACCTCTACTCTGCATCAGGTCATCACTACCTCTACTCTGCATCCAGGTCATCACTACCTCTACTCTGCATCCAGGTCATCACTACCTCTACACTGCATCCAGGTCATCACTACCTCTACTCTGCATCAGGTCATCACTATCTCTACTCTGCATCAGGTCATCACTATCGCTACTCTGCATCAGGTCATCACTATCGCTACTCTGCATCAGGTCATCACTACCTCTACTCTGCATCCAGGTCATCACTACCTCTACTCTGCATCCAGGTCATCACTACCTCTACTCTGCATCCAGGTCATCACTACCTCTACTCTGCATCCAGGTCATCACTACCTCTAGTCTGCATCAGGTCATCACTACCTCTACTCTGCATCAGGTCATCACTACCTCTACTCTACTCTGCATCCAGGTCATCACTACCTCTACACTGCATCCAGGTCATCACTACCTCTACACTGCATCAGGTCATCACTACCTCTACTCTGCATCAGGTCATCACTACCTCTACTCTGCATCCAGGTCATCACTACCTCCACTCTGCATCAGGTCATCACTACCTCTACTCTGCATCAGGTCATCACTACCTCCACTCTGCATCCAGGTCATCACTACCTCCACTCTGTATCCAGGTCATCACTACCTCCACTCTGCATCCAGGTCATCACTACCTCTACTCTGAATCAGGTCATCACTACCTCTACTCTGCATCAGGTCATCACTACCTCTACTCTGCATCAGGTCATCACTACCTCTACTCTGCATCCAGGTCATCATTACCTCTACTCTGCATCCAGGTCATCACTACCTCTACTCTGCATCAGGTCATCACTACCTCTACTCTGCATCAGGTCATCACTACCTCTACTCTGCATCCAGGTCATCACTACCTCTACACTGCATCCAGGTCATCACTACCTCTACTCTGCATCAGGTCATCACTATCTCTACGCTGCATCAGGTCATCACTACCTCTACTCTGCATCCAGGTCATCACTACCTCTACTCTGCATCCAGGTCATCACTACCTCTACTCTGCATCCAGGTCATCACTATCTCTACTGTGCATCCAGGTCATCACTACCTCTACACTGCATCAGGTCATCACTACCTCTACTCTGTATTGTTGCAACAAGCTCCTGACTGGTTTATCCCACCTGCACTCTTGTCCCTTCCAATCTATTCTCAAACCTCCAGAGTCATTTTCCATAATTAAAATACTTTCATGCCTTCTCATTGACCACAGTTTAAAGTTTAAACTCCTTAATATGCCCACAAAGTCCGTGAGGATCTGACTCTACAAATCTCTCCAGTCTCATTTCAGTCATTCAATCTCTACATTCCAGCCATATTGAACTTTCATGTCTCAACTGTTCCATGATCTCTTTACCTCTGGACTTTGACACATACTATTTCCTCTGCCTGGAATACTACTCATCCCTCTCTCCACCACACACAAACACACACACACACACACATACACGCACACATACTCCTCAACTCCATTAACTTCTATGCATCTCTAGGTCTCAACTTAGATTTAATTTCCTCCAGGAACTCTTCCTGACTTCTGAGTTCTGGGTCAGAGACCTCATCTCTTCCATGGTACCCCACTCTTCCACTTCCCTTTTAACTGAACTCTATTTTTTTATATACACTCATAAAACTATAACTGCATGAAGGCACAGATTTTGTATGTTCTGATCATGTTGCATAACCGGTTTGCAATGCATTTTTGTGAATAAATGACTAGTCAATTACATTACACCACATGTGTAACGTATTTTTTGAGGTATTACCAAGGCATTAAAAACAACAACGGCATATACAAAAGAATAAACATTATGAAGAGGAAATTCTCTAAGTAGTGTATTTTATCTGCCCACTTAAATAACCAAAATTTTCATTCTAACCAGTTTAATGTCATACAGCCTCTGTGTGTGCATGTGTGTGTGTGTGTGTGCACACTTAGAAGTCTCTTTTTGAAATATTTTATAAAAGGTCAAAAAGGAACCATTGAGAATGATAAAGTCCACGTCTATTTTGAGGACTGCATACCTAGAAGTTTAAAGATATTTCTTCTATAGGCCCTGATAAAATTTTCCTATTTCCTCTCACTAAGTAATTAATGATAGCCTCTGATCCCTGTGATCAATGAAATATTTTACATCTGGTTCAACCTAGATTTTCTCCCTTGAGTTTCACATTTTTTGCCCCACACAGTTTGGTCTGTTCTTGGCAGTCTCTTTCTGCTTTGCTGCTTCTTTGTTTATAATTGTTTACTTTCTTTATCAATTGACTTCGATTCTAAAATATTTTTTCCCAAACGTCACCAACCTAAAGTCATTATTAAAATCTAACTGACATGGAAACAACCCAAGTGTCTATCAACAGATGAATGGATAAACAAAATGTGGTTTATACATACAATGGAACATTATTCAGCCTTAAAAGGGAAGGAAATTCTGATACACGTCACAACATGGATGAACCTTGAAGATGTTATGCTAAGTGACATAAGCCAAACTCAAAAGGACAAATATTGTACGATTCCACTTATTTGAAATATCTAGAATAGGCAAATTCATAGAGGCAGAAAGTAGAAGAGAGGTTACCAGGAGCTGAGGGGAGGGGGAAAAGGGGAGTTTTGGTTAATGGGCATAGAGTTTTTGCTTGGGATAACTAAAAAATTGTGAAAACGGATAGTGGTGGTGGTTGTACAACATTGTGAATGTACTTAATGCTACTGAATTATTTGCTTAAAAATGGTTAAAATGATAAATTTTGTGTTATGTATATTTTACCACAATAAACACACACACACACACACACACACACACAATGTCACTGGCTCAGGGCCCCTCCTGCATTACTCAGGTGGCCAACTCCCTCCCGGCCTCACTCAGATGCTCCTGGGATCCCCGGTGTTGCCCCACATGAATTTACCAACAGGCCCCTGGTGGTTTTTATTCTACCACCTTGAAGTGTTCCTCTACCCACAAAGCTACTTGAGGGGAGTGTCTTACTATTGTCTCAAGGGTCAGTCCCTTCCAGGAAAACACTGATGTCCATGCCACGTGTGCAGTGTCTTTGGGATCCTAAAGCTGCCCACCAAGTGCCAAAGCAACTCTGAGTTTTCAGAGGTCTAGCTAGGCCAGAGAAGCTGTGTTTCATTCTTTGGAAAGGGGTGAAGTTTCCCTCTTGCACATTTTGTATCACACTTTTGTTACCTGGGCACCAAAGCTGTATAGATTTTACGTCCATAGTTCATAATTCTATTTTAAAAACCTGCTTCTGCTTCTGATTACAGCCCCATGAGCCCTTCAGCTTCTGCCTACAGCCCTATAGCCCTGACCAGGAAACCAGTATCTAAGATGCCACGCCATTCTCCCTATCTCATCCTTATCCCCAAGTGGACAAGCAAACCTCCAACTCAACTCAGCAAAAAATCCTTGAGCAAATAGTTCTCTCAAGAGCCTTCTACCGGTTCCTAATATACAGATTCTGTTTTGAAAATTGAATCCAAGTTTTGGCACAATTGATATTTTCTGCACACCTGGAAGTCTCCAATTCTCTTCTAATTATGTAGTAACCCACAGATTCTCAACTCACCCGTTTCTTGTTTCCAACCCACCTGTTTTTGAACCATAGACATAAAACAAAATGGATTCTGAGATGCCCGAGTTCTCTCATAGTCATCTGAACATTCAGGAAGAATCCAGATAATCAAGAGTAATGGTTGCTTTCTTTCTCCTATCCATCATTATGTAGAGCTCAGTTCAATGGCCCCTGGTGGATCCTCTTCAGTATCAGTTGTACCAAGTGAGATATCCCACTGCCTGACTTCCAGATTTTACTCAAGTCTTACTACCCCTTGGCTGCTCTTCTCTTGTTGTCTTCCCTCTCTATTTTCTAGAAAGAATAAGTCACTCTCATCATTCTTTATTCACACACATATATCACACTTATATCATGGGAGCATAACAATATGTTTATACGGTTCCTCTCCTGCTAGACCTTAAGGGCAGAGACTGTCTCATTCATCTCTTTATCAATAGGGTTTGGCTCAATAGAAGGTTCTCATTAATATGTATTAGACCAGTGGGTGAGTGCACGAAAGAATGAAGGATTTCCTGAAAAATTCACAAAGGTATCCCAGGTTTCATTGCTCTCATTCTTAGTATTTCCTCGTAGACACATCGTATCCTTTATTTATCTGTAACTTACAATGTCTTTTTTGTGTTGGGCATGCAGGACTACAGAAATGTGTCTCAGGACACATTGACAATGGGGACTTTCACCACAGCAATCTCTTGTAGGCAGCTGCTTATCTCCTCCATATTACAAGTGTCGTCAAAAGAAACATCCCATTGTCAGTATCCCTTCACAGCTTGTACTGATACCTCTAGGAACCGCTTCCTTTCTTTTGCCTTTCTTTGAGTGCACTGGTATTTTTATGGTAGACGGAACAGAAATGGTGCTAGGCAGTCTCCACACTAATATTTGTCCCATCATTTTGTCTTTCCTGTTCCTTATTGCCACTCTCTTTTCCTTCTCTAAGTCTTCTATTGCTTTTTACAGCTTGACCCTAGTTTAGCTCCTACCGGGTACTACTGGCTGAAAGTCATCCTGTTTTGTTGACATCAAGTGTGTATAATTCTACTCTCCCTACTGCAAAAACTGTGGCTACCACTAATATTTTTCCATCTCCTTCTATAAGGCCTTCCTTTTGTTGATTCATTCTGGGTCCTCTTCCTCAGTCCTAGGACCTCCTCCAGAGACTGATATCCCCTAGTCTCTCAAGAGAACCATCTTATTTTAACCACAGCACACTCTTTACCACTCAGCAAAAGCCACATTTAACTTTCTGTCAGAGAAACTACAAGCTTCTCATTGATAATCACCCTAGACCCACACCCTAATCCCAAACATTCTCCCAATGCTGTATTTTCTCTTTCTTCAAGCATAAGGCCTCTATGCCATCTCAGATCCTGAAAATAGAACTCACCCTGGGCACAGTTTTGAACTAACAATACATCAAATGCCACAACAAACAGAGAGCTTGTAAAGTGACTTTAGTACACTGAACCCAACTGTCCCAAGAGAAAGAATCCTCCAGCAACCTTACTACTGATGCACAGGATCAGAATCAATAGATGTTCTGGGCACGCTTTTTTTTTTTTAACTAAATAATAAGTATGGATAAACTCACCTCTATTCAAGAGAAAGAAAAAAATTAGAGGAGAAAATGAGTCCTATTAAAAATATTGAACACAAAAGGATTAAAAACATAAAGTACTGGGGAATGCCCGGTGGCACAGCGGTTAAGTGTGCATGCTCCACTTCGGCCGCCCGGGGTTCGCAGGTTCGAATCCTGGGCGTGCACCAACACATTGCTTGTCAAACCATGCTGTGGTGGTGTCCCACACAGAGTAGAGGAAGATGGGCACGAATATTAGCCCAGGGCCAATCTTCCTTAGCAAAAAGTGGAGGATTGGCATCAGATATTAGCTCAGGGCTAATCTTCCTCATAAAAAAAACATAAAGTACATACTTCTGATGATTTGCCCCAGAAGACATTAAACAATTTGATAACAACTTATTTGCACTCTGATAGAAACAAAAGAACAGTAGGTCTCTGCTTGATGGAAGACAGTTTGTAAACCTTCCTAGGTTTTCTTGTCTTTTTATTCCAGTGGAGACCTCTACTTCCTTTGTTCTCCTAATTATAAGCATTTATGATTCAGAATACCCTCTCCTACATCCTACACTTATTTTCCTTTATCTCAGGAAAAGAGTCTAGATCTGTACCGTCCAATACAGGAGCTGCTAGCCACATGTTGCTATTTAAATTTAAATTAATTAAAATTAAATAAAATGTAAAAGGTACTTCCCCAGCTGCACTAGCCACATTTCAAGTGCTCAGTAGCCACATATGGCTAATGGCTGCCATACTGGGCAGTGCAGATTAGAGTATTTCCATCATCACAGAAAGGTAGACTGGACAGTGCTGGTCTAAAGGAATTTTCATTTCAGCCAGGGCTGATTAAAGCCCCTTTGCAATAATGGTGTAGCAAGGTAACATTGCCACAGAGGATCTATAAAACTCAGAGTCAAAATGTCTTGCCCTTTTAAATGTGGCTAAAACCCTCAGTGCTGTAGGACAAAATGCAAGCAGTCCTCATATAAAAGATAGGAGCTCTGGGGGAGTGACGTCAGCATCATGGTTGAGGGAGATTTCCCGTGAACTCTTCCCCTGACAAGATACAACAAAAGCAACAGCCACAGACCAACAACAGAATCCCAGACAGTGAAAACCTAGAGCGGAGGGATCCACACTGCCAGCACATCTGAGAGCGGAACGTGCTGGGCCCCCGGAGGAAGTGGGGAGAGGTAAGGAGAACTCCGCTCCCTCCCCATCAGATCAGCCATCCCGGTCCGCACAGCTCCCAGAGAGGGGGGAGGGGCGGCCCTTGGCGGGGAAACCGTGGCTCTTTGGACTCTCTCAGCCAGTGGGAAACTCCCGCACAGAGGACTCAGAGGAGCCACAGGGCTACCATCAACATCTGAGCACCCCAGAGAGCGGATAAAGAGGGGCAAACGAGAAGCCTCCCACGTCAGGGACCCAGAGGGCAAAAGAGAGAGCTCCCCCCTCCCCGCAACCCGGAGTCTGCAGCTCGACCAGACCAGACCTAGCGATCCGAGGCAGACCTGATCAAACGACTGGACCCGTGGATCGCAGTGGGAAAAAAAAAAAAAAAAACTGCGGATCGCAGCAGAAAAACCGGGGCAGAGCGCAGGGGGCTTAGACTACACAGCCCTTTACCACCAGACAGTGGCGGCAGGTGGAAATTGCAACCAGAGACTTCCAGGATGAGGAAAAACAAAACCAACACACGAACCACAATGCAAAAATACATGAAATCACCAGACCAGAAACAAAATGACAAGCACCCAGAAATCAGCCCTGAAGACACAGAAATCCATAATCTAAATGACAGACATTTCAAAACAGCTATCATAAAAACACTCAAAGAAATACGAGACAACACAGACAAACAATTCAATGAGATTAGGAGTTTCTTCACAAAAGAGATTGAAATCATAAAGAAAAACCAATCAGTGCTGATGGAGATGAAGAACACAATGGAGGAGATAAAGGAGAATCTGGAATCTTTAAAGAACAGAGCTGACAATATGGAGGAAAGAATTAGTACTTTAGAGGATAGGAATACAGATATACTCCAGGTGGAAGAAGAGAGAGAACTAAGACTAAAAAGAAATGAAGAAAGACTCCGAGAAATATCGGACTCTATTAGAAAATGTAAGATAAGAATTATAGGTATTCCTGAGGGTGAGGAGAGGGAAAGAGGAACAGAGAGCCTATTCAAAGAAATAATAGCTGAAAATTTCCCAAATCTGGGGAAGGAGCAGGAAATACCAGTAAGCGAAGCCAACAGGACACCTATATATATTAACAGACAAAGGCCTTCACCACGACACCTAGTGGTAAGGCTAGCCAGGGTCAACGACAAAGAAACAATATTAAGGGCAGCTAGACAAAAACAAAAAATAACGTACAAAGGAACTCCCATCAGGCTCTCAGTGGATTTCTCAACAGAAACTTTTCAGGCTAGAAGAGACTGGAATGATATATTCAAAATACTGAAAGACAAAAACTTTCAGCCAAGAATACTCTATCCAACAAAAATATCCTTCAAATATGATGGAGAAATAGTAACTCTCCCAGATAAACAAAAGCTAAGGGAGTTCATGGCCACGAGACCCCCACTACAAGAAATACTCAAGAAGGCCCTCAGGCCTGAAAACAAGAAGAGAAAGGGAACACAAAGCTTGGAGTAAGGAGAAAAGTAGGTAGACAAAATCAGAGAAATAGTAGATCTTTACCGGAATAGGTTAGCAACCACTTAAATACTAAACTCAAAGATCAAAGGAAGAAATTCACCAAAAATAAATTTAACCTCATCACTGTAAACACACAGCCACAACACAAGATAGAATAAGGTATAACAAGAGCAACTTAGAAGGGGAAGAGGAAAGTGACTGAATTGACTTAGTATAAGGAAATAGGAGGCTATCAGATAATGGACTATCTCATACACAAGATTTTTTGCCCAAACCTCAAGGTAACCACTAAACAAATAATCAAAGCAAAACCACATATGATAAACAAAGAGAAAACTAGAAGAATCATAAGACAGAACAACCAAACTGAATTGGCAGTCCAAAACAAATGGGACAAGAAACAAAGGAAATGCAAAAGAACCAGAAAATAAGTGACAAAACAGCAACATTAAGCCCTCATATATCAATAATTACCCTAAATGTAAATGGATTGAACTCTCCAATCAAAAGATACAGAGTAGCAGGATGGATTAAAAAGCAAGACCCAACAATATGCTGCCTTCAGGAAACACATCTTAGCACTAAAGACAAGCACAGGCTCAGAGTGAAAGGATGGAAGACAATACTCCAAGCTAATGGCAAACAAAAGAAAGCAGGTGTTGCCATACTCATATCAGACAAAGTAGACTTCAAGATAAAACAGGTTAAGAAAGACAAAGAAGGGAAATATATAATGATAAAAGGGACACTCCATCAAGAAGACATATCACTTATAAATATATATGCACCCAACATAGGAGCACCAATGTACATAAAGCAACTATTAACAAACCTAAAAGGAGAAATCAACAACAACACAATAATAGTAGGGGATCTTAACACCCTACTTACAGCAATGGATAGATCATCCAGACAAAAAGTTAATAAAGAAATATTAGACTTAAATGAAAAACTGGACGAGATGGACCTAGTAGACATATACAGAGCACTCCATCCAAAAACAGCTGACTACACATTCTTCTCAAGCGCGCATGGAACATTCTCTAGGATAGACCATATGTTGGGAAACAAAGCAAGCCTCAATAAATTTAAGAAGATTGAAATCATAACAAGCATCTTTTCAGACCATAAGGCTATGAAACTGGAAATGAACCAGGAAGAAAAAACTGGGAAAGTGACAAAAATGTGGAGATTAAACAACATGCTACTGAACAACCAATGGATCATTGATGAAATTAAAGGAGAAATCAAAAACTATCTGGAAACAAACGAAAATGATAACATGCCATATCAAACCATATGGGATGCAGCAAAAGCGGTCCTGAGAGGGAAACTCATAGCGATACAAGCCCACCTTAACAAACAAGAAAAAGCCCTAATAGGCAACCTTAAATTACACCTAACAGAACTAGAAAAAGAAGAACAAACAAAGCCCAAAGCCAGCAGAAGGAGAGAAATAATAAAAATCAGAGCAGAAATAAATGATATTGAGACCAAAAAAACGGAAGAAAGGATTAATGAAACAAAGAGTTGGTTCTTCGAGAAGATAAACAAAATAGACAAACTCTTAGCCAGGCTTACTAAGAAAAAAAGAGAAAAGGCTCAAGTAAATAAAATTAGAAATGAAAGAGGAGAAATTACAATGGATACCATGGAAATACAGAGGATTATAAGAGAATACTATGAGAAATTATATGCCAACAAATTGGACAATCTAGAAGAAATGGATAAATTCTTAGACTTATACAACCTCCCAAAATTGAACCAAGAAGAAATGGAGAATCTGAATAGACCAAGAACAAGTAAAGAGATTGAAATAGTAATCAAAAACCTCCCAAAAAATAAAAGTCCAGGACCAGATGGCTTCTCCAGTGAATTTTACCAAACATTCAAGGAAGATTTAATACCCATCCTCCTCAAACTATTCCAAAAAATAGAGGAAGATGGAACACTTCCTAAATCATTCTATGAGGCCAACATCACCCTGATACCAAAACCAGACAAAGACAATACAAAGAAAGAAAATTACAGGCCAATATCGCTGATGAACATTGATGCAAAAATCCTCAACAAAATATTGGCAAACCGAATACAACAATACATTAAAAAGATCATACACCATGATCAAGTGGGATTTATACCAGAGACGCAGGGATGGTTCAACATCCGCAAATCAATCAACGTGATACATCACATCAACAAAACAAAGAATAAAAACCACATGATCATCTCAATAGACGCAGAGAAGGCATTTGACAAGATACAACATCCATTTATGATAAAAACTCTCAATAAAATGGGAATAGAAGGAAAGTACCTCAACATAATAAAGGCCATATATGACAAACCAACAGCTAACATCATACTCAACGGGGAAAGACTGAAAGCCATTCCTCTGAGAACAGGAACGAAGCAGGGCTGCCCACTCTCACCACTCCTGTTCAACATAGTACGGGAGGTTTTGGCCAGAGCAATTAGGCAAGAAAAAGGAATAAAAGGAATCCAAATAGGTAACGAAGAAGTGAAACTCTCACTATTTGCAGATGACATGATTGTATATATAGAAAACCCTAAAGAATCTGTTGGAAAACTATTAGAAACAATTAACAACTACAGCAAAGTTGCAGGGTACAAAATCAATCTACAAAAATCAGTTGCATTTCTATATGCTAATAATGAACTAACAGAAAGAGAGCTCAAAAAGATAATACCATTTACAATTACATCAAAAAGAATAAAATACCTAGGAATAAATTCTACCAAGGAGGTGAAGGACCTATACAATGAGAACTACAAGACATTATTGAGGGAAATCCACGATGACATAAAGAAATGGAAAGATATCCCATGCATGTGGATTGGAAGAATAAACATAGTTAAAATGTCTATATTACCTAAAGCAATCTACAGATTCAATGCAATCCCAATCAGAATCCCAATGACATTCTTCACAGAAATAGAAAAAAGAATACTAAAATTTATATGGGGCAACAAAAGACCCCGAATAGCTAAAGAAATCCTAAAGAAAAAGAACAAAGCAGGAGGCATCACAATCCCTGACTTCAAAACATACTACAAAGTAATAGTAATCAAAACAGCATGGTACTGGTACAAAAACAGACACACAGATCAATGGAACAGAATTGAAAGCCCGGAAATAAAACCACACATATACGGACAGCTAATTTTCGACAAAGGTGCTAAGAACATGCAATGGAGAAAGGAAAGTCTCTTCAATAAATGGTGTTGGGAAAACTGGACAGCCACATGCCAAAGAATGAAAGTGGACCATGTGCTATCGCCATTCACAAAAATTAACTCAAAATGGATCAAAGACCTGAAGGTGAGACCTGAAACTATAAAACTCATAGAAGAAAATATAGGCAACACACTATTTGACATTGGTTTTAAAGGAATCTTTTCGGATGACATGCCTACCCAGACTAGGGAAACTAAAGAAAAAATAAACAAGTGGGACTTTATCAGATTAAAGAGCTTTTATAAGACAAATGAAACCAGAATCAAGATGAACAGACAACCAACCAGCTGGGAGAGAATATTTGCAAAACATACATCTGACAAGGGGTTGATCTCCATAATATATAAAGAACTCACACAATTAAAAATAGAGATGCCCTATGATCCAGCCATCCCACTACTGGGAATCTATCCAACACACCTGAAATCAACAATCCAAAGAGGGTTATGCACCCCTATGTTCATTGCAGCATTATTCACCATAGCCAAGAAGTGGAAGCAACCTAAGTGTCCCTCGACTGACAATTGGATTAAGAAAATGTGGTATATATATATAATGGAATACTACTCAGCCATAAAAAAAGACAAAATCGTCCCATTTGCAACAACATGGATGGGCCTGGAGCATATTATGTTAAGTGAAATAAGCCAGAAAGAGAAAGACAAACACTGTATGATCTCACTCATATGTGGAATATAAACCAATACATGGACAGAGAAAACTGGACTGTGGTTACCAGGGCAGTGGGGGTGGGGGGTGGGCACAAGGGGTGAAGGGAGTCATATATGTGGTGATGGACAAACAAACATGTACAACCCAAAATTTCACAATGTTAGAAACCATTAAAACATCAAAAAAAAAAAAAAAGATAGCAGCTCTGTATGGGATGTGTATGTTTATGGATTCTGATGAGCTGGAACAGAAAGAGGATTATTGAAATATTATTGATAAAAGACGTCTGTCATATACGACCTGAATGGAAGCTCCTCAGAGACAGAGTTGAAAAGTGGCATGGCCTGATCACTTTAGGAGGATAGGCAGTTCATGTCCTAAACTCCCTGAGCCAGCTTTTTTGAGATAATCCCTGGACTCAGAGAGTCACAGCCATGAAGGGTGGAGAGCAGGAGTGAGATTGGAGTCGGAATAAGAAATCATAAGACAAGCATTCTATTTCCTGTATAAAAACTCACCAGCCCCAGGGCCACTGTGTGTGGTGTGCAGGGTGTTCACTGCACGTGGGTGTCCAGCTGAGGGAGTAATGGGGGCTGCTGTCTCCCCACACTCCACTCACTGAGCCATGCACCTGGCATAGAGTTAATCTACACATTCATGCAAAGCCCAATACGGGCTAGCAACAGCCCAGATCAGCCCTGTGAGTTTTTTAAAATTCCTCTTCCTTAGGATCTCAGCTATATCTTCTGTAAAATGTATGTGATAGGCTATCTATGTCCTAAGCCCTTATACCTGTGAATATCTCACCTCATATGACAAAGGAGACTTTGCAGATGCAATTAAGTTAAGGATCTTGAGGTGGAGAGATTATCCTGGTACCCAGGTGGGCTTGATGTAATGACAAGTGTCCTTATAAGAGGCGGGCAGAAAGTCAGAGAGAAGAGAAAATACTAAGCCATTGCCTCTGCAGATGGAGGAAGGAGCCATGAGCCAAGGAATGTAGACAGCCTTTGGCTGCCGGAAATGGCAAGGAAAGAGATTCACCTCCCTAGAGTCTCCAGAAGGAACACAACCCTCTGGACCCAACCATTTTAGACTTCTGACCTCCAAAGCTGTAATATAATAAATTTGCGTTGATACTGTTTTAAGCCACTAAATTTGTCATAATTTTTTACAGCAGTAATAAAAAACCAATCCAACAAGGATGCTGGATTATGTCTAAAATGCTTTCAACTTAAAAAAAAAATTCCACAGTTTTGATTCCTTCTGAAAGAAAGCATATCAGATGAATTGCCTTTCGCTTAGGAAGAAATGTGCATTCTTTGATGTTAATGAAGACAGAGCAGGGAAGGGAAGCCCAATGTCCATGGTGTATAAAGCCAAAAAAAAGCTTCAAAGTCTGAGACATGGAGCTGGTGAGGTGTTACCTCCAGGAGACACCTTCAGGACCACTGTTGTCTGAGAGGATCACGGCCCCAGGACTGTGGCTGGGGCTTGGTGAACACTCTACCAGGCACCTCATGCGCCAATGCCATCCAATCCAGGACATTAAGACTGAAGGTCCACCATGACAGACACTGTTAATTTCTTCTGGTGACAACACAAAGTCCCACCTGTTCACATCTCCAATGTCTCCCACCAAGGACTGGTTCATATCAAAGACCAACCACCAAGAGGAATCTGCTTCTGCCTCGGAACAATACTTGCCTCTGTCCCCACAGAGTATCCCTGCTCCAGACTCCCCCTCACCATGGGCTCCCCATCCACCCAGAGCAGTGCAATCCCTGAAAGGATTCTCAGCTTGCACAGACGTGCAGCAAAGAATGGTCCAGAGACCTGGAAAAGGGCTGCCATCTCACTTGATGAGTAGTATATACATCAGTCTTTCTCCTATGAATGAGTCTTATTAGCTTGGGCACAGGCATCAGGTAAAGAGGCTGTACTCCCAGGCAATCAGTGTAGACCTGGACTGACTGAAGGCCATTGGTTTCTTTAGTTGTGCTTATCTGGTTAGATAGTGATTCTTTCTCTCTCTCTTTCTCTCCTTCTCTCTCTCTCTCTCTGGAGAACACAGAAGCCACTTGTGCCTATGTCTGTGGAAGGGGAAAAAGAGGCAGAAATAAGAAATTGAGTTATATGTTATATTTATATAGGACACTATTGAAAGCTAGAGATCTACTCCACCACAATTCTGGGTGTTCTCAACTCCGTTCACCCTGCCCCCAGCCCACACGAGGCTTTTCAAATACTCAGCCCAATGGACCAGATCTCAGCAGAGCCTGGGGCTGCAAACCACGGCTGGGCAAAGGCCAGGAGGCTGAGGAGGACCGGGAAACAGTGAGAGCTTTGCCAGCTTCACTCTTCCTGCTGTTGTTCTCCACAGTGAGGATTTTAGTGGCTGAGTTCTCAAGATCTAGGTGTCTTAGACCATTTTAAATCCAGATATCAGCTAACGCGTCACTCATTTTCCAAAACTGCCTCTTAGTTGGGGGCAAAGGAGGCAGGATCATTCCTAAACTGGGAAATCCATGAGAGTTATTTGTTAGAAACATCTGGCATTCCTGGGGCTCCAAATCTCTGTAGTCATGATTGAAAAGCTGGGAGAAATTCAGTCTATCCACCATTTTAAGGAAATTATCTGAAATGTGAAAAAGCTATGTTTACCCTAGCATTATTTAGAGAAGTAAACAATTAGAAATAGACTACTCGTTCTGCCCACTGATTCAAACCAGAAACCTCTCAACCGCCTTGTGTTCCTAACCTCCAGCTAACTCTTCCCCCATAAGCATTTCTCAAATCTATGTCTCTCCAACACTACTGCCTTAGACCTCCTCCAGCTGCCATCCTCTCCCACCTGGATTTCCAAGAACTCTCTTATTTGTGTCCTCACAGCTACCTTTGTCCCCCTCCAAACCAGTTTTCACAAAAGAGCTACAGCAATTATTCTAAAATAAAAATATCAACTCTCACACTTCAAACATTTTATTAGCTCTCTGTATTAGGATTTGCATTCACCTGCATGAAACTCAATCACGGTGGCTTACCCAAATGCGGGTTTATTTGTCTCACCCCATAAGCAGTCTTGGGGGAGGGAGTGCGACACCAGTATGGTGGCTCCACAATGCCTTCAGGGAAGCACGATTGTCCTGTCTTTCTGCTCCACCATCCCTGTGACGACCTCTAGTCATTGTTGCCATTCAGGCAGGAAGAGTAAAGAAATAAAGTAGCAGCACTGTGGACTTCCACATGGCATCAGTTGGACAGAACTGGGTCACAAGGCCCTCCTAACTCAAAGGGAGGTAGGGAGGTTGGGAAGTTGGGTATCTTAAGTTTCCAGTCACTATAGAAAAGGAAGGCAAGAAATGAGATTAGAATGGGTGTTAAGTGAGCCAAACTCTTAACTCTACAGACCTTAGCAGGCATTACAAGTTCTCACTGATTGGGGTCATGTTTAATCCTCTAGCTTCATTTCTCTCCACACCCCACTTGACAGCATCCCAGGCCTGTTAATCTTTCAATTCTTAAAACATGCTGGTATCTCTCTTACCCCAGATGTTTGCACATGTTGTTCATTCTGACTCATCTCCTCATCTGTCCAGCTGACTCTTGCTCTTTTTCCACCCTCAACTTACATGAAACATCCTCTAAAAATGATTTCTGCACCTCCCAACCCTGGATTAGGTGACTCTCCCAAATTTATCAACTGTATTGTCATTGGCTGTTGACTTGTGCATGTTGTCCCCTACAACAACATCCTTGAAGACAGTGATAAGGCCCTGTTGTGTTCACTCTTATTTTCTCAGTGCCTGGTTAGATTGTGTCACATAGGAGGTAGATTACTGTTTGTTGAATAAACAAGGCAAGGATACCATCTGAGTAATTTGCTATTGCCATTGCTCAGTGTATTGGAATATATCCTATTTTGAGCAAGTAGCATTCAGCTTCCTTGTGTCAGGGGAAGGTTTGTAACAGCAAGCAGCCAAAGCTGTTGGAGATAATCTCCTGTTGAACATGTGTTCACCAAATCCTGAACTCCTGCAGAGATCATGCTGGGAGAAGGCACACACGTGGATGGAGAATGAAGAGAACAACACAGGCTGGGAGATGAACAGAGGCTGGCAGGTCCAGTGAGTCTCAGGGACCCTGGCTCTACTCTCTGCCAGACCTCTAGGGAGGGAGCAGAGTCTCTGAGAGGATGGCTGCAAAGTGTACCTCAAGATCCCTAGGACTCCCAACCTAGACCAAGATGCCTATAGTCTATTTGGCAGAAGCAGCAGTGTTACAGACATCAAGGATCCATGAAGACTTGAAAAATGGGCATCTCAGCACTACCCAGTGGGCCTCCCTGAAATTTGAGTGTTAATGTAAGATTCTTGGAAACTTTACTTGACCTTGGGTCACCGGAAAGGGAACCCCAATAATGACCAAGTTAGAATGTTCAGCAACTCTGTGGGACAGAAGCCCAGAGACTTATTTAATTTGATTTAAAGCAAATAGAGATATGACATTTCTTGTTCACCTGAGTTTATTGAATAAGATTTATATTCACTACACAAATGGATGGCTTAGTGATTTATACCACATACACGTGATGGATGAAATAATAAACGGTCATTCAAACTAACAGTGGCATATCCAGAGAGAAATAAGCCTCACAATGACCAAGGTCTATAAATGGTGCTTATTACCTGGTTTTATTCTCTCTGGACACCATTATTTTAACCTAAAAATCTGGATCCATTCAGTCAAGCTCCTCGATACATGAATACCTGAAAGATCTTCATCAAAAATCTTTAGAAAAATAGCAAATGGATCCATTGAGAGTGACTGAACTCACATTCTGTAATGAGAACAATATGTTCACTGGTCACAATTACTTGGCCTTTCAGGTTAGACCACGTGTAATGATTTGCCTTTTCTGTTTCACCTCAATGAAGAAAAGGAGAATCTTTATCCCTGTGAGATAAATGAACTAGTGTCTGTCCTTCTTGCACCTAGATGCTCTTTTCTGGGTCCCCTGATATTCCCAAATCCCACACGATTTGCCCTACTTCTTTGTTTTGATGACTTAATTATCAAGTCTCAGTATATGCTTGGGCACCTGCTCAATGAACAGCCTTGGAGTACTCAGCCTCTATCGACTTTCCTGTAACGTCTGGCTTTTCCCAGGCATCGCCAACCCGGGAAAGAACATTGAATCACATTAACTGAAAGCCTTCATGGCACTTCCCCTAGCCCCAGAGTGACACTCAGTTATTTCTGAGGCTCCCTGGTGGTGTCCATGTGACTTCAGTCCCCTCTTGGACTTTTACTGTCCTTACTTTCCTGAAGCTCGCAAAACCTCTCTCCCTGTCGCTGCCTCCGCTGCCCTCTGTGAGAAGCCCAGTGTTTATTCCAGGGGTGATGCTTTCAGGTGCCAAGGCTGGGTACTCTCAATTCAGTCCTCAACACAGCAGAGTTTTGCTATCTTTCCCCATGAAGTAGGGAAAATTATGTCTCCCCAATTCAATGGAGTACTAAACCTACATTGCTTGTTCTCCCTATATGGTTGAGTCCTTAAAAAAATGCAGCTTATTTGGCTCCTACCAATCACCCCAAATCTCCAAAATGCTCATGAATGCATCCATGGGGCTCAACCAAGAAAAGAATCTGAAATACACACTAAGCCAACTTCCCACCTCCAGTTTTTCCGCAAATGTGTCAAGCAAATATCATCTCTTCTCTTTAGGAGAAAAAGTCTTTGGGCAAATTAACTCCTCCTAGTTCTGCTTCTGTTTCACCAGACATGTCCTAATCCCATTTTACGGTCTCTGCTAAATAGGAAAGCTATAACTTGCTCTAATTTTATGGTAGACCACTCGTTTTTATTTCCCTAGTCTCAACCATCTATCCCTGCCTATTTCTAAACCACAGACACGAAAGCAAGATGTCTTCTCTGGCAACCAGGATCCCCTAAGATTTACACAAAGCTTTAGTTAAGATTTGTGGAGTATGTGCAGTTTTCTATCTTCTAAACTTCCTGGGTAAAGTTCTAAAGCTGTCATATGAGCCTTTTCCTTGTATTGTCCTCTATACATAATTGGACAAAGTGAAATGATCTAAAATTACATCTCAGAGCCTCAAGACTTTCACTGTAAATTGATCACAAAATACTGACTCATTTATTTTAAGAAGCCATATCTCTCTCATTATAATTTTTTCCTTAAATATTTCCTACCAGGAAAAAATGTATTTGTCCTCAAGTTCCATTCAAAATCTCACCACCCTTGAATACTTTCTTGACCCGCATTTCATTCACAATCTTCCCCTCACTCGTTTCCAAGGAAAAATAAGTTACTCTGTTAGTTTATACTCCCGTGGTTCATTATCCACTAAACTGTTATCACATATCACATCGGAATATAGTTGTTTGTGTATGTTTTCCTCATCTGTGAGCTGCAAGGACTGAGGGTGTGTCATCTTCATTCATTCGTTTATTCATTCATTTATTTATTCAATAAGTATCTTGTTTCACTATGCACCAGACGCTGTTATCAGTCTTCCGTCTCAAGAGACATTAAATGACTAATTTTTGCCTGAGCAAAGGAGAAGAAAAAGTTAATTAAGAAATAAATAATTACCCAACACCTCCAAAAAAACAATCTTCCATTCATTGGTTGCTTTCTCCTAGTACTTCTGCCATGACACATCAAGTTGTTCTGCCAGTCTCTAACGCTTCTCATGTCTCCAAACCCCTTAGAGTAAAGGACTACCAAAAAAAAATCTATTTATGTGAAAGAATGACTGGATTTGGTAGCTCCAACTCTGGTTCCCTGAAATTCACATTCCTAAGAGACTCTCTATCACCACTGCCTAATAGTCTCAGAGGTTTCTCTCTCCACTTTTTGACTGAATCCCAAAAATGGACATAAATCCTTCCCTCAATTCTCCTTAGCACAACTAAGCCCATACTGTTATATTTAGTAAAACATTACTGAACTATTAAAGATAACAAAAAATAACTCAAAGTGTATCTTAGATCTGGTTCCTGGATATGACTATTCTCAGAGTCTGCAGATTCTGGCCTATCTTCCTCAGATGGCCTCGGCTTACTTCTCTCCCTACTCAAGAGACATCCAAAGCAAGAGCCAAGGAATACCCTGACACATTTCTCTCCATCTCCAAGTCTAGGCTCAAGTGAGCAAGGGCCTAAAATAGGAACAAGTTCCCTCTTCTTCCTGCTAAGCCTCACCTTCATCTTCCTGTGAGTTAAGATCATCCTCTTCTCATAATGATTAACACTGGAAATATCTAGACATTTTGAGGGAGAATCAAGATCCTACTTTCTGTATAGGCCTTATCTACAGGCCCAAACTTGGAATATAATAATAGCCCAACTTCAGGACTAGAGATAAGCACACAGTAAGGGGAAAGAGGGGTGGATATTTTCCTTACACTGTCGACTCCTATGGACTCTTCTCCATCCCAGCTTTTCTTGTTACTCTATTTCCCTTCTCTTGGCCATAAACCTCACTTCTTATTGTGTACCTTGCCTCTTGTCTGTCAGCTTGTCTCCGATTTGTTTTCTCAGCTTTGACTTTAGAACACCCAGCCCAGAGCACTTTGCTTATACACACATGCACACACACACACACACAAACTTAAAATAGGAAGGGTGAACATATATCCCTCAGGAGACCATGGATTGCATCAGGAAGCAAACCTGCCACAAGCATGAAATGTCTCACCACTCCTAAAATGAGTGTATATTTTGCATTCTGATTTCTAGTATATTGATTTTTACTGATATTCAATTTAGGTTTAAAATTACTCAAAATCACATTAAATAACGCAACCGTGTTCCACCTATCTTACCACTGCAGATAAGAGGCTTGTGTACTAAGTCACTTTTACGATCTGGACTGAGTTGAACTGAACTATTGGTAAATCAGAGTCAGCAACCAGGCAGTTGCTCTTATCTGTCTTTGTGTCATCATATTTCCAGAGTCTAGACTCACTCATGCAGATACAAATAGAATCAAATTTGAGTAGTGGTGGTTTTGAGTTTTGTGGGGAGAGAGGCTCTTTTTCTGTTGGTTTTAATGTTTTATTGTTATGCCAGGGTGATCACCGAGGTGAGATACCAGAATACCGCCAATGACGTGCCAACATTTAACAACTTGTACTTGGTGGAAATTTTGATCAGTGTGTTTTCTTACTGAGACATCAAATAGCTTTCATCATGTGTTCAGCTAAAACAGCTGCTGATCCACTGACCAGCTTATGTTACTGTTTGGGGAAAACCCTCGCCAAAGGAATTGGTTTTCAACAAAGAAAGATGGTAATGATGTCATTCTTTATTTTGCCCCCAAAGTTATAATTTTCATCACATCCATATGAATAAAGAATTCCGAATGACTCGGTCTCAACAATCAGCTTTCTTTAGTCAAACCTCAAACATCATCTTCATTCAGTATGTCTGTTTTATACCATAAGAACTTTAATAGTTTTGCCTTACAGTCATTTATTGAGAGTATTGAGGCTCTTATAAGTTGCTAAATAAGTGAAATCTGTGGCCCATCTCTCAATTATTAAGATAAGAATTTAATCAATTCACCCCATCTAGATATTTATCCTTTCTGAAGACATCTTTTTTTTTCCCTACAGCTAAATAATAAATCAATCTTTAATTTGTAAACTCTGACACCTTCTCCAATGAATTTAGTAGGAATATATATGGCTGGTATAAAAAAAAAGAAACAACGTTCGAAACCATTTCACTGTTCATAATAAATTTCCCTTAGAAAATAACTTTTATAAAAGCTAAAAACTTAACTAAATTTCTTCTAATTAATTGTTTGGGGGGAGAATTTCTCCCTTCCACAAATTTTCCAAGTATGAGAAATGATTGTGCAAAAAATATAAACAAACCTGAATTAAATAGGTTACTTTTAGTTAAATAATTTTCTTTCTTTTTTTTTTGGCTGAGGAAGATATACCCCAGGCTAACATCTGTTGCCAATCTTCCTCTATTTTTTATGTGGGTCACCAGCCCAGCACGGCCATGAGTGGTGTAGGTCCACGCCCAGGAACTGAACCCTGGCCACCAAAGCAGAGCGTGCTAACCACTACGCCACTGGGGCCAGCCATAGTTAAATAATTTTGAAAGCAAAACCATAAAAATTATCTCAAATTTTTATAAGAAAAAAGTATATTTGGGGAAATGGGTACCTGTGAATATTCTTTCTAAGATTTAGAATGGAGCCTCCAAAAGTTAACAATGCAACTAAGCGTGCAGATTTTGTCATGTAAGAAAAAAATGTTTTATGCTCATTCACATTAAAACATAATAAAACCTGTACTTGAATAGCCTTCCAAAAATATCTCAAACCTTTTCATTTGAATGCAGCTATTTACCACCAATTAATTCATTAAGACAAGGGGTAGTTTTGTCATCTTCTCTGCTTAGTTCATGAGGGACGATATCATGTCTGTCACATCCCTTACTGATGACTGCTTTTCTGAATTTCCCTAATATTCCTACCTGTTTTCAGTAATTTCAAGCTTACATTGCAACCTGTCTCTACTAAACAACTGATCCATGTTCTCCCTTCAAAATACAATTTTTTAATGTTCATAATGTAAAAAGGGAAATGAATAATGACAGCAAAGTCAGAAAACTAAGAAATGTAGTTTTCTGCTATTGAAACTATGCAAACTAAACATAGCTATAGATAAATAGTTGATTGAATGAAATTGTGGCAGGAATTTGAAGTAAATTGTGGAAATTATATGTGAGAGAGAGAGAAAAAGAAGTGTTCTAATGTTTCTGGAGGTAATCATTTTGCAATATATGTGTATCAAATCAACACATTGTACACCTTAAACTTACACAATGTTATATGTCAATTACATCTCAATAAAACTGGGGAAAAAACCTGCTTAAGAATCTAGCTATTGCAGGATCTGTGAAATTCCATTTCCTCCCTACCACTCCCTCACACACACCCATGCAACCCAGGAAGGGTGAGAAACTGGGATCAATGGTTGGTCCAGTGATGAGCACCTGGCCCAACCTAACCAGTCTGGGCCATTTCCTGGATCACTTGAACTTTCTAGAACAAAGATGTGAGGTGTGATCCTGGAGCTACCAGTGACCAGTTTCCAGCCACGTAGAAGAACTGGGTATGAGAAGATGAAACATGCAGAGAGAAGCGAAGATGCGAGAAAGCCCTGGCAACATTCCAGCCAGGTTTCAGCCATCCTTGAGGCCCAGCCATGCCTCCTTCTTTTGAAAATTCAGTTTCATGACCAGTAGATTCCTGATTTGGCTTATGATGGGTTAAGTTATGCTCCCTCCCTTGCAACAAAAAAGCTCTGCCCGGTACTCTTTGTATCTACCTAATTCAGCAAACACTTAGGGAACACATACTGAAAAGGAATAACTCACTTTTTTCCTTCCTACGTAGGGAAAAACCCAGTTCTTTCTTTATGTGTGTTTTTTCCCCTTGAGTCTATTTTTATTATTCACACAAAACACTTCACTTCTGGTCACCAAATATGTGGAGGTTTTTCCCCCACACCAAGCAATTCTCCACATCACCAGCTGGGTGTCCTACAATTTAACTCAATTCTGACACTATCTACCCAGAGATAGCATCAGACCACACAGGTTAAGGGCTCTGTCCCACAAGACTCCCACTACACACACAAACACACACTTCAGACGCTAGTGGCAAGCCCAGATTATCACCCGTGCTTCTGACTGACTGGCTGTAGATCAGTGGTTCCAATAACCCCCTCTTTAAGTTTGATTAATTTGCTAGAGCAGCTCACAGAACACAGAGAAACATTTACTTACTTTCATCAGTTTCTTAAAGGATATGATAAAGGATACAGATGGACAGCCAGATGAAGAGATACATAGGGCGAGGCCTGGGAGGGTTCCAAATGCAGGAGCTTCTGTCCTCATGGAGTTAGGGAGTGTCACCTCCCAGTGTCGATGTGTTCACCAACCTGGAAGCTCTCCAAACCCCATATTATTGGTATTTTTATGGAGGCTTCATCATGTAGGTATGATTGATCATTAACTCCATTTTCAGCCTCTCTTCCCTCTCTGGAGGATGGGGTAGTAGCACTGAAAATTCCAAGCTTCTAATCTTGGCTTGGTCTTTCCAGTGACCAGCCTTCATCCAAGAGCCCACCCAGAGTTGCCTGAATAGAACAAAAAACACTCTTATCACCCAGAAAACTACAAGGATTTTAGGGGCTCTGTGCCAGGAACTGGGGGGAGAGACTAATACATATTTTCTTTTGTCTCACACATACTATACATAGGGCACTGGGTTTTGCATTTTAAAAGAGATAACCTCACTTACTGATTAATCTAATTAGACAGTGGGCTCTCTGCTCTCAAAGCACTAATACTCTAGCAAGTAATCTTGCAGTGGTCACATTTGAGCTAATTTTGAGATGTGTAGGAGTTTTCCAGATGTATAAGGTGGAAACGTGCATTCAAATAAGAAATACTCTATGCAAAGGTAGAGTCATGAGGCTGCATGATGTTTGGGATTAGCAAATGGCTCCATATTTCTGGGGCATAAAGTATAAAGAGGAAAAGGAAAGAATGGAGAGACAGACAGGCACAAACTCATAAAAGGCCTTGAAGGACATGCTGAGGGACTTGGACTGATTGATCCTCCAGATCAGGGGTCTCCAAGAGGAGGCAGCACAACCCGGAGATGGGCAAGGTGCTGCATTCAGACAAAAGTGGCTACATAATGTGTGGGGCCTCGAGCAAAACAAGAATGCAAGGCTCCTTGTGTCAAATATTTAAGAATCCCAAGATTGTGACAGCAAAGCATTAAACCAGGCATGGTGCCCTCCTGTGAGTGACTATACAAATCACACATCCATGAAGTTGGGCCTGCATTCAGGCAAGAATTAAATACTGGAGTGAGCTTGTATTTATTTTTATTTCATCCTTTTCCTAATTTCTATTTCTATGACTGTCTTAGGATGTACATAATATATTTGTACTACATATATATAATCCACAAACAAATAAGTATAGAAATATTCGTCGAATGTGCCTAAAATTTATAGCTGATATGAATATAATCAATAAAGGTTAAGAACACTGCTGTCTTCCTGAGATTGGGCACAAATTCCCTGATGAAGAGAGTTTGGTGAAATTGGCCTGGAGCATGGGGGGCGGTGCAGAAGACGAAAGAGAGGAAACGGAGACAGACCCAGGCAGAGAGAGACAGTAATGCAGAGAGACAATGAGGTTCTGGCTCTCCTACACCCTGATGTCGTAAGAGGAGAAGGTATAAGAGACTGCATTTTTTAATTCAACAAACCAGAAACCATCCAAGTCTTCAAATCTGACAGATCACTTAGAAACTCTCTTTCTTGGAGAGAGGGGAACAGAAAATAAGAGGTAGGAACTGTAAATATTTCTCTATTGCCCTCCTTGAATTATTTCTACGGACTCAATGGGCTGAATAGGCTCCATTGTAAATTAGAGCCAGGCTGCTCTTTCCAAGAAAGACAAAGCAGTATCGGAGATGTCCTGCCCGCTCCCTCATTTCCACCATTCAGTGCATCAGTCTGGAACCAGCACGGCTGCCATTCAGCTCACAAGAACTGCCTTCATGGTATCACTCAGAGAAGCTCATGAAATGGGTCAGAATATAACACTAACTCAAAGGCCACATAACCCAGGAATTCATCCTGTATTCCATATCTTTTTTAAATGGTTAGGGGCCAGCCCTGTGGCTTAGCGGTTAAGTGCGGGCGCTCCACTACTGGCGGCCGGGGTTTGGATCCCGGGCACTCACCAGTGCACTGCTTCTCCAGCTATGCTGAGGCCGCGTCCCACATACAGCAACTAGAAGGATGTGCAACTATGACATACAACTGTTTACTGGGGCTTTGGGGGAGAAAAAAGAAAGGAGGAGGATTGGCAATAGATGTTAGCTCAGAGCCTGTCTTCCTCAGCAAAAAGAGGAGGATTAGCGCGGATGTTAGCTCAGGGCTGATCTTCCTCACAAAAAATAAATAAAATGTTTAATATTTATTCCATTTTTTAAAAAGCAAGATAAAACTCAAATGCATATTACTAAGTGAAAGAAACCAACATGAAAAGGCTATATACTGTATGATTCCAACTATATAAAATAAATTCTACAAAAGGCAAAACTATGGAGACAACAAAAAGATCAGTAGTTGCCAGGGGCTGGGGTTGGGGGTAGAGAGGGATGAATAGGCAGAGCACAGAGGATTTTTAGGGCAGTGAAACGACTCTGTATGATACTACAATGATAGATACATGTCCTTACACTTTTATCCAAAGCCACAGAATACACAACACCAAGAGTGAACTCTAATGTAAACTACAGACTTTGAGTGATAACGGTGTGTCAACATAGGTCCATCACTTATAACAAATGCACCACTCTGTTACAGGATGTTGATAGTGGGGGAGGTTATGCGTGTGTGCAGGCAAGGTGTATATGGAAACTCTTTGTACTTTCTGCTCAATTTTGCTGCTAAAATTGCTCTAAAAAATGAAGTGTATTAAGTTTTAAAAAGCAAGATATGTTTAGTATAGAAATTGCAACTGGTTTTTTTAAAAACTAGCTGTAATCCCTTCCCCTCCAAGAAAACCACTTTCAATCTTTTAGTTTGAATCCCTTTTGTATTTTTCTAAGCCCTTCCTTATAAAAAAAAAATGGGAAAATGTGGGTATTGCTATCCATTCTTTTTAATTAAGGTGTATTATGGGCAAATGTTCATATTAAAATATTTAAAGACACAACAAAATAAAATTTATGCATGGTCCCCATGGTGGATCCTGTGGATTGGACCACTCAATCTCCATCCACTCTCTCTACTGAGGCGATGATAAGCTACACACTACATTACCCATGCTCCCTTACAGCTCAGATTCCAGATGTGAATCACGTTATGACAATTCAGCGAACTTACATGAAACTTGGAAGATGGAATTGAGATGGAGGCCCTTTTCCTCCTCTCTTTCAGGTAGTATTTTTTTTTCTTTTTGGTGAGGAAGATTGGCCCTGGGCTAACATCTGTGCCCATTTTCCTCTATTTTATGTGGGACACCTGCCACAGCGTGGCTTGATAAATGGTGTGTAGGTCCGCACCGGGGATCCAAACCCGTGAACCCCGGGCCACTGAAGCGGAGTGCGCGAACTTCACCACTACACCACTGGGCCAGCGCCTCTTTCAGGTAGTTTTTGCTGGCTAACAAAGTGATGGAGACATGAGATTTCCTAGACGTAGTGTTCCAGTGCCCATTCTTCAGTATTCTGGGATACCACTGTTTCTTGACTCTAACTCTCTGACCCTGGGATGATGACTATGGGATTGTGGGCTTTTTGTTTGGTTCGTTTGTTTATTTTCCAATTTTAGTGAGATATAATTAACATATAACTCCGTATTGGTTTAAGGTATACAACATAATAATTTCATATATGTATATATTGAGAAATGATTCCACAATAAGTTTAGTTAACATCCATCACCTCATATAGTTACAATTTTTTTTTCTTGTGATGAAAACTTTTAAGATCTAGTCTCTTAGCAACTGTCAACTATACAATACAGTATTCTTAACTACAGTCACTATGCTGTACATTACATCCCCAGAACTTAATTATCTTATAACAGGAAGTTTATACCCTTTGACCACCTTCACCCATTTCCTCCAACTCCCTACCTGGCAACCACCAATCTGTTCTCTGATTCTATGGGCTTGGTTTTTTTGGATTATATGTATAAGTAAGGTCATACAATATTTGTCTTTCTCTGTCTGACTTATTTCTCTTAGCATAATACCCTCAAGCTTCATCTATGTTGTTGCAAATGGCAGGATTCCCTTCTTTTTATAGCTGCATAATATTCCATTGTGTGCACACGTGTGTGTGTGTGTGTGTGTGTTACATTTTCTTTATCTGTTCTTCCATCAATGGACACAAGTTGTTTCCATGTCTTGGCTATTATAAATAATACTGCAATGAACAGGAGGGTGCAGATAGCTCTTCAAGATAATGATTTCACTTAACCCAGAAGTAAAATTGCTGATCATATGGTAGTTCTATTTTTAATTTTTTGAGGATCCTTCATACTGTTTTCCATAGTGGCTATACCAGTTTACATTCCCACCAACAGTGTACAAGGGTTCCCATTTCTCCACTTCCTCACCAATACCTGTTATCCCTTGTCTTTTTTATGATGGCCATTCTAACAGATGTGAGGGAGATTGTGTTCTTGAACTTGGAGTTCCAGTGGTGGCCTCAAAGGAGACCCCTGTATGTCACTTCTTGATTGTTCTAGGAGTCAATCCATTCGCAGAGGCCATCCAAGTGCCTGCTTTTTAAGTTCTTCCAATGACTTTCCAAACACATAATTCCCTATATTAAATCCTTTCCCACTTAAAACATTTAGAATGGTTTCTCTTTTCTACATGGAACACAGACTGACACAATCCCATCACTTAAACAGTTTTATAATAAAGTAATAGTAGAGAATTCCCACCTCTGCCTATTTATTGTAACATGAACAGAATCTTTCCCAATTTATCTTGCCTTTATAGAGATCTACCTTATATCTATCTATCTGTCTATCTATCTCTCAACTTACGTACCTACCATCTGTATATCCAGACACATAAAAATGTTTTTGTGTTGCAAAATGGAATTATGCTGCACATGCTGGTCTGTGACTTGCTTTTTTCCCTGAACGTTTTTCCCGAATGGTACAAGTAGATTGATCTCATTATTTTTTAGTAGCTGCACAGTATTCCATAGCATGGTTATAGCATAATTCATTCAGCCATATTCAAGAATTCCCCTATTGATGAACACATGTGTTTTTCAAAATGTTTGCTGTGAAAATTCTGTAATGAATATCTTTTTACATATCTCCTTATGAATTTTGATCTAATCGATGTAACATAGACTTCTATAAACAGAATTACTGGGTCAAAGAATATAAACATTTGAAAATTTTAATAGATACTGTCAAATTAAATTCCAAAAAGCTTCTGCAAATTTACACTCCCAGTACAAACACATGAAACTGCTTATTTCCTCATAACCTAGTGATAACTGGATATTAACAACTTTTTTTGACAATCTAATAAAATTTAAAAAGTGGTATACTATTGTTGTCTTTAAATTGCATTTCTTGGATTACAAGTAGGATTGAGGATCATTTCAGATCTATACTGGCCATCTGCAGTTTACGTGCTGAGGTTGTCCTGTCATATGTACCCTTTGCCCATTTAATTTATTTTCTTATCTATTTGTAAGCACTTTTAGTATATTAAAGATATTATCCCTCCGTCTGATCATACACACACAAACACGGACAGAGAGAGAGAGAATATTCTCTCAGTTTGTCATTTGGTATTTGTTGTTGTTTATATTAACTTTTGCCATAGCAAAGTTTTTATGTAACCATGAGTTTCCTGTGTTGCTCAGAAAAGTGTCCATGACCTTGATATTTTATAAATATTTTCCTAAATTTTTTAGTACTTCTTGGTATTTTGTTGTTTTATATATGAATATTTAACCCACCAAATTTTTAGTTTTGTATATTGTGCAAAATTAATATTTAACTTTATTTTAGTTCACATGGATAGAAAATAGTTCCAACACCAATTATTTTCTAAGCCATCCTTTCCTCTACTGAAATGAATGGCTTTACTTCATATCCACCTGGATCTGTCTCTGAGTTCTTATTTGTGTTTCATTAGTGTATTGTTAATTGCTATTCAAACGCCATATTCATTTGATCCTAGTGGTTTTATAAGTAGTAAGTACTGGTATGTGTCATAAAACAACTTCCTCTTACTATATTTTTTCTTTTTCAAAAATTTCTTACCATTCATCACATATTCACTCTTCAAGGTAATTTCAGGTTTATTTTCTTTGATTAACGTAAGCTGGAAATTTTATTCAAATTGAATTAAATTTGTATATTAATTTAAGAATGATTGACATCCTTGGAATGATTGAGATTTTATAATATAAAGTCTCTCCATCCAGGAATATGACGTCTTTCCAATTTATTCATGTCTTGTCCTTCAATAATATTCCTCTTTCTTTCATCTGGATCTTGTGATTCCTATTAAGTTTCTTCCTTAAGAGATTGACAGTTCTGTAGAATACAATAAACTAGCATGGACTCATAGCTTCCTCCTTTGAACCAAACTCTGGAGAAGCCACCAAGGTGAGAGGGAGGTTGCTGGATCCCAGTACAAAAAATAGGAGAAATGCTTGGGAAAGAGAAGAAGAAGGTTGGGCAAAAGGAAGCCAGGCACCAGGACTGGAGGCGTGATGGGAAGTAGTTTTCTAATTGGGCCTTTTGTTATTTTTCCCACATTGCCTGGGAGGATTACTGCCCATCCCATCACAATGGCTTGATGAGACAGCAGTATCATCAGGCCAGTACTAGCACCAGCTTTAAGCGGCAAACTCACAATAGGATGATTCTAACTGAGGTGAAGTGTTGACAACAAGAAGTGCACATAGTCTGAGCATTTCTTTCTACCCCCTCCTCCTCTTGTCTCACCCTGTGGAAGAATCAGTCACAACAGAGGAAGACAGCTTCTGGAAAACAGAAATACTTAGGGCAGAGGTATTAGGTAGGTAGCTGGTCCTGAAGGACAGGGCCACCTGGTAGGTGAAATGACCTATACAGGAAACTGTTGAGACCTTATTACAATACTAGAAGCTCTCTACTCTGGGATATACCCCATTCTCACTCTCAAACTCACCAATAGGAGGACAAGCCAGGGCAAAGGATCTTATCTCTCCATCAAAGTATGTATTACCTGTCAAGGCAGTTGATAGTTCCAAAGAAATGTGAGCTTGCAGAGAAAAATGTTAGCATAACAGGCCTAAGACTGTTATCCTTAGAAAGGCCTACATGCAAGGCTGGACTTTTTCTTTTGCCACAAGAATATGCAGGGATACTTTAAAAAAATGGAGAAAACATCATACCTAATCACAAATTATTGAAAACATCCCCCTTGAGATTAGAAAAAAAAATAGATGTTGACAATTACCATTTTCATTCAAGTGAAGGTGCTATACAGTGGAATGAAACCAAAAGTAATCTATGAGTCCATACTGATACAAATAAATGAATGAGTGAATGAGGAGAAAAGAAAGTTTTTCCTTTACAGTAGAATGCCATTAATAAACTAGGAAGAACGATGGAATTAGAAAACCACCATTTGATAAACTATCAGAGTAATAATTAATTCAGCCAAGAAACATTGATGGATGCTAAAACTAGTGAGTGAAAGTTTGATGGGGAATGGTATATTTATATAGTCTTGAAATATCTTCTCACAACATATTTATTAATTGCAAAGAGAAAAAGAGTAACTTTTAATGGAGAAAACCAAATGAAACCACTTTAATCAAATGATCAAGTAATGGGACAAATCAAAATGTGTTCCTCTTGACGGAATGCGATGAGGCAAATATAGCCTCAATTCTGTGATATTTCTGACAAAACTTCATAACCTGAATCTAATCATTAGAAAACATCAAATAGAACCAAACTGAGGAATATTCTGGCCTGTGTCAATGCAATTTACCAATAACCATTTTATCGATAGGAGAATTAAGGTGAGTTTTACTTGAGCCAAGCTGAGGGCTATATTCCAGGAAGGCAGTCTCCACAAAGAGAGAAAGTGTTCTGGAGAAGCATGGTTTTTAGTACAGTTTTATACAATTCTAGGACAAAGAACATACATCTAACATGCCCAAGATACACATTCATCAAAGTTGCAAAGAGATATTCAGTGCAATTAGCAGGTCAACATGACCCTGATGTCTGGGAAATGGAACTTATTGATCACTGGAGGGTGTTACCAAAACGGGTGTTGTAAGAGGGAAAGTATGCATTCTTATCTCCAAAGAGTGCATTCTTTTACTTTGAGATGTTTAATGCATGCTTTACTTTAATGGTTAAAGCAGATATACAATCTATGTTTGATAGGCGATGTCAGACTTCTTTAGTCAAGCTGAATCAGTTTTAAGCCAGAAGAGCTACCCCCATATCTCAAAATGTGAAAATTTCTTGTCACCTGTAACCCTCAAGTGTTAAGGTTATGAAAATTAAGGAAAGACTAAGAAATTCTCCAGATATTGAAGGAGACTAAAGAGACACGACAAAAAATTTAATACATGATACTGGACTGGAAGTTTTTGCCATACAGGACATGATTCAGACAATTGGTGAAATTTGAATGGGATCTGTAAATTAGATGATAGTAGTGCATCTCTGTTAATTTGACTTTTGATGCCTGTATTGTGGTTATGTAAGAGAAGATTTTTGTTTTCATGAATTATACTCTAAAGTATTTGGAGGTGATGGAGAATCACATCAACAAATTACTCTTGTATGGTTCATAAAAAAATATTTTATATAAAGTTTTAAAAAAGACACAGCTAATCTATGGAGTTAGAAGTCAAAATAGTAGTTGCCTTTGGTGGAGAAGCTGTGGCTGGGAGGGGAGATGGGGGACTTCTGGAACTGCTGGATTTGCGTGATGGCTACATGAGTATGTTCACCTTGGGAAAATTCAACGAGCTATACACACGTGACTCATGCGTTTTTCTGTATGTATGTTATTGTGGGGGACGAAAAATAATTTCCCTTCTACTGTTCTAGGTTCTTGGCTGAGACCTCCCTTTAATAAAAGATAGGTTAACAAGAGAAAAGCAAAAGAAAAGTGAGCAAAATTACAGTCTTACAACTTCTCTCTCTTTAAGTATTTCTCCATCCTCAGCAGCATTCAGATCATTTCTTCACTGCTGCTGCCTTCTCCTGAATTAATTAATTCATGAAATATTTATTGAGAACATACTATGAGCCATACCATTCTAGAAACTGGAACACTATAGGGAATAATGTCTCTCTTTTCATGGAAATTACAATCTACTGGAAGAGAAAACAATAAAGAAACAGTAGTCCCTTCAGTTTCTTTTGTTTTTCAGATCTGCTTAGAAATCAATAACAGATGATGAAAGTGACTGGGGAAGTTCCTTTCTAAGGAGAGGGTATCTGATTAGACAGAGTGATGTGGAATCAGGCACATCGGGATCTGGAGAAAGAGCAAATGCAAAGCTTTGTGGAAAGTAATCAACCATACTTAAATTTACTGTCATGTAAATCCCAGATGACTGTAATTTCATCTGATGCATGTGTTTTTTTCTTGTTTCTGTGGTTTTACTGCTTATCCCAAGCATTTAAAGCTAGTCACATCACAGTCATTCAATATATATATGTGGAACAGGAGAGGAAGAATTGTAGGTGAGGAAGAATTGTAGGAGAGGAAGAACTATTCCTCTACCCTTTAGGTTCTTCTGGCTGGTCTAAGAATTAAATTAACATGAGACAGAATAACAGGAGAAAATCAAACAAAATTTAATAACATGTATACACAGGAGAAACCCGGGAAAACTGAGTAACTCACCAAAATGGCTAAGGCCACCACCTTAAATACAATCTTCAGCTAAATACAAAGGATGATGTTGGGGGTAGTGGTTTGGGACTTCAAAAGGGAGGAAGGCGATTCACATGGAGATGGAAAAGCAAATGTTTGGTAAACGAATGTTTGCTGGCTCATCTATAGACAATGGGACCCAAGAGAGAACTTTGATAAAATGTGCCTTTCTAGGTGCCTTCCTGCCTACCACACTAGAGTTATCTATGGTGATAGTTCCTTCCTGGGACAGGCCTTCTATCTTAAATTCTTTTAGGCAGTTAGGGGGAAGATCAAAGTTTCTATCTGAGTCTTTTTTCCTTAAAAATAATCAAGCCAAAGAGACATATTTTGGGGTGGCAAATCCTGATCCCCCACAAAATGAACAAAATGGCAGAAGGGCTGGAATCTGGGAGTGAGAGAGAGAGGTGTGAGACTGTGACAAGGGAGCAGAAGTCAGAAAACATAGGACCTCCAAGGCCAGGTAGAGGGTTGGAGTTTATTCTAAATGCAATGGGAAACCTTCGCAGGTTTTCCATCTGGAGGGGACTTGATCTTATGTACATTTGAAAAGATCATTGTCTCTGCTCAAAGGAAATAAGGAAGCCATGTGGAAATGCTTTCTCTTTGAGCCTGACCTCCCAGCAAAATGTCCATGGAGTCTGGATTTGTACCGCGTAGTTAGCACTTCCAAAGCCTTTGCTCTCAGGGGTTCATCGGTGACCCCTGTGTCCTCCAGCCCTGCTGTACCCCGGCCACCACCTTTCCTCAGATTTAAGTTTCCAGGCCTGCAGTGACTTGGGCTATTCAATGATGCAGAGAGCTTTCTTTCCACCTTCTTTTCCTCAGAAGTTTGACCTGATGCTTCTTCCTCTAACGTCCCACTTCCTTTCTCTCTATGGCTCCCCTGTTCTTTTGAAGCGAGCCAGCTGCTGAACTGTGAAGACTGCAGCCAGCTGCCCACACTGATCCTGCCCCTTTTACTCCCTGTAGGGCAAACATGGACCAGATCACAGTATCTTCCTTTCCTTTTCCACTTGCTGTTGTTTTGACTATAGAATAAAACCTGTCTTTTAAGTTGATTTCATCCTCCCGGAGTTTCTGATGTTTTCCTAAAAATTCGAGTGAGTTTTCTGACCACGTGCCAAATTCTGAAGCCTCCTCACCCTCTCACTGTCTTCTTCATTCTGCCTCTAGCAACTCTGGTTCCTGCAGCCACAAGCATTCCAGGCACAGGACAGGCCTTTCAAATGTTCCCCTTATCCTATAAGTTTGTGATAATTTTCATGATTTATTTTCTCCACCGTAAGCTGACACATCACCCAAAGAATTGAAGTCTCCCGTCTTCTACATCTGCTCATTGATGGATCCCTTCAAGCTACTGGGTCTCTGATCCAAAGCCTGGGTCTTTGAAATCCACAATCATGATCAAGCTAACAATATTATTAGTAAATCATAGATAACATTCATTGAGCACTAGCTATGTGGCAGTGAAGTAGGCCCTATACTACCCCCATTTTAAAGATGAGGAAATCTGAAGGATACAGTATTTTAAATAACTCTCCCAAGGTCACACACCATTAAGAGATGGATGGAACCAGGATCTAAACTCAGGTAGTCTGTTATTTTAAACCCTGGTTAAAAGGTTGTGAGCAAGTAGGAGGGGGCCTTTAAGAAACTGCAAATGAGCCATACAAATGTACAGATTAGACCTTCAACAGTCCCTCTTTGACCTTGAACATGAGTGAAGCATATTGAGAGGAACAGTATCTAGTTCTGCCCATCAGTGCCTGTCACCCACAATACAAAGGCCAAAGAGTCCAGGCATCAAGACTCAGTTTGTTTTGAGTGAACCTACCCCAGTTCCTGGGGAACTTCACAATTTTTAGAGTTGGAACTCTTGGATAAGCCTGCCCCGGTTCCAAGTGTAAACACCATCCCCACTGATAGCAGACCCTTCATGCTGAATGTGAGAGATTGTTCACCAATTTGTTACTGCTCTGACAAGCCTGAAGTCCTGCCCAGGTCACCTTCTGCTGCTTGCAGGTAAAGAACCACAAAGTCCAGACCTCTCAATAGAGGAGCTTCTTTCTCTCTTCATGGTGCATTTAGAGCTCTGAGGGGACAATCTCATCTCTTCTTCTGTGGGTTCTAAAGGAACTAAGAAATAGACATAGGACTCAAATAAGGATCACAACATTAGTCTTGTGGCCGGCAAGGAACCCTGCTTGGATTTAAAGTAAGAAAGGCCTTTCCAAAACTTTTCCCCTCCAGATCTAAGCTTCAGGCCAGAGGAGCAACAAGAATCCCTAACTGCTTCACATCTGGTGGAGAGCGAAGGATTCCAGAGCCCAGGGAGAGCTGTCACATGCGTGTGAAATTTGGCCCCTAAGCTGTGAACCAATGGAGGTCAGACATGGGACGTGGTACCCACAGGATAAGTCCCTCCTCCTCCCACAGGGAGGAGCCAGTCAGAGGGATATGGAAGCTTCCCCAGCCTATGACCTTCTCCAAAAGAACCCAAGACCTGGTCTTGTCTGATTATGCTGCTATTATCAACTGTGCCCTCCCTAGTACCCTGGGTCATTCCATTGAGAGAGAAATGAAGACACAAATATCTGAAGAAGTGCACCTATGAAAGTCTGGGACAATTGGCAGAAATTGGTGGAGATCCGATCACTTAAAAGGAGAGTTGCAGGATGTCAGGGCTGGGGCTACATGACTAGAAACTCCTAGTAAACATCAGTCTACCAGCCAGCTAGCTTAAACTGTCAGGGAATCTAATTGTGGCCGCATAAGCAGGAAGGAGACTCAGAGAACTCACCCCTCACACTATATTTGAACAAATAGAAGGACTGAAAAACTAAAATATAAAAGAAAATTATTTAAAGCATGTAAAATATTTACTTCAAAAAAGTTTAATCACAGAAAAATTTAGAAAAAGTTAGGCATCAACTGCATTAAACTCTCAAGCAAATGGAAGAAAACAGAGATGTATTGAAAGATGAGAGTTGAAAAAAACATACTAAAGCCGAGAAAGAATTTAAGACAACTCAAAAAGCACTACAGAATTTTAAATGGCATTAGAAATAGTAAGGATCCCAATATGCCAAACAGAAAAACAAATCACTAATGTAAAGGATAGTTTTGAAAAAATAAAAGCTCAAAACATAAAGATATAGGACACAGATAAAAGTAATCTGAGTGATGATAAATGAGAAGGAAAAATAATAGAAATCTCACATAATGAAAATTGGTGATCCTGAAGAAAAAATAGAACAAATTAAACAGAAACAACAATAAAACATTTCTTTTTAGATTTTTGAATCTTCAAATTGAAAGGATTAAAGAATTAAAGATAATTCTAATTTATAATGACCACATTCCGATGGTGGGGGTAGAATGCTGGAAAAATTATATTCCTGTATTCTTTAGATAAATCAATAAAGCACAATAAAATGGGGTGGGTCTGTCTATTAAGGGAAAGGAAAATGTTGGCAAGATTACAGTTAAACACATGCTGTCTTTTAGGAGAAAAAAACGTTGGCTCACTTGCTCCTAGACACTTAAAATGCAGTGGTTCTCAACCTTTGCTCAACACTGGAATCACTTGCAGAACTTTAAAAAACATTGATACTTGGGGCTTGCCTCCAAAAAATCAGATTTCATTGGCCTAGGGTGTGGGCTGGTAATTCTAATGTGCGGCCATGAATAAGATCCTCTGCTCTGCACTGACCCTTGTGATGATGAAAACAATGGAGAAGGGAGAGGGAAATACAGTCCCCCCAGGGTGCAAGAGCCATGTATGTATGATAATAAAACACCAGAGCCAAAGACAAGGGAAATGTAAGGTGTAATACCCAAAAGGCAACATCAGGATGCAACAAAAAGGCCTCAGGACCACAGCTGGGGCTTGGTGAACACTTCACCATGCACTGTATAATTCAGTGCCCGCCAGTCCAGGACGTTAGGACTGAAGGTCCCACCATCACAGATAGTGCTAATCTCATCTGGTGACAGCACAAAGTCCCACATGTTCACATCTCCAATGTCTCCCACCAAAGACTGTTTTTTATCAAAGCCTCCAGCAAAAGAATCCTGCTCCTGCCCCAGGATGATGCTTGCTTCTGTCCCCAGATAATATCCCCTCTTCAGACTCCTCCTCACCATGGGTTTCCCATCTACCCAGAGCTCTGCAATCCCTGAGGAGGACTCCCAGGTCATACAGAAGTGCATTGGTGCAGAACGTTCAGGAGGCTTGAAGATGATGTCAGTTCCACCCACGGTTACACTGTATACTCCATTCTTGCTCCTGAAGAGGAGGATGTCATTATATTGCGCCCTTGTGGCATAAGAGAAGAGGCTATAAGCACGAGAGAGGTCGGTATAGACGCGCAGGCACACGGTGAAGGCTGTGAATGGCCTCCTTAGCTGTGCAGTCAGAGTCACAAAGGAACTATTTGACTCTTTGGGGAACACAAAGGCCTTTTTGGACATGTCTGTAGGATAGAAAACAGAGAGGGAAAATGTCAGCAGTTGAGCTTTGTTAAAAAACAAAATTCAAGTGAGTAAATCTAAAGATCTAATTGGCTTTATTTGACGATTCTTGAGGCAGGCAGCGTCCGGTCTAGCAGAAAGAAGGAGCTTCGAAGAGCTGTACAAAATGAAGGCCTTTTATAAGCAGAAGGGGGCAGGAAGAGGAAGTTTCTAGCAAAGAGTGGATTATTTCAGGCAAAGTCACCTTCCTGTGGGGGAAGGAAGGGGTCATATGGAGTTACCTCACTACTGCTGGTCAGGCAGTTCCAGGTTAAATGTCACAGTCCTGAAAGAGGCTGAAACTGCAATTAGTTTAGGTATTAAGTCTTGGTTTGTTGACATGGGGCTTAACACAGTGACTCCATTTTGGGCCTGTTGTCTCTTTTTTAACAGCTCGTTAGCCCACAAAGATGTATTCTCTCACTATATAGAGAGATTGGATTTAGAAACCAAAGACTGCCTTCTTCCCCAGACCATACCCCCTCCCCCATGCTGGCCACTTTCCCTAACTTGGCTTTGCACAGTCTAACCCTGAGACAAGAACTTGGCTACCATCTGAAGTAGTGCCTACCTTTCTGGGCAAAAGCACTGGAGAGGCTGATGATGATCAAGAAACACAGCGACAGTTTCTCCATGTTCCCTCCCTGCTGTCACTGTACCTAGAATCTGAGTTATCCTCCTGGAAAGAATCTTAGCAGCTGAGATTCTGGGCTTGGACCTCTGAGATCCCTCTGTCTCAGGTCTGCTCCATCTTGACCTTATATGTGCAATAGTCAGAGTGTCTCAACTGACAGGTAAATGATTTTCCAAAATTGCCACTTGCAGCCATGGATCAAAGCTCTAAGAGCAAATAAACCAAGATAAATCACAAAACGAGAGATCAATATGGGTTGTTTATTAGAGACTCCATGGTGTCTGCTCGTGCTCCAACAGCTCCGTGTGGCAATGCTTAGGGAATTAAAACAGTCACATTCTGGGAATCCATTCTGGGGAAATGCCATAAAATATAGGGAGGGGGGACACTTTATTCACAAAGACAACCATAACATTACTTAGGATAGTGAAAAATTAGAAAATTGGGACATGTTTAAGTAAATTGTATATATCTACATCCACTAAATAGAACGGAAAGCCATTTAAAATACGGTTATGAATTTTAAGCTACAACATGTAAAAATGCTTATAATACTATAATGAGAGAAAAACTAACACAAATTTGTTTATACACTATTTTTTAAAAGAAGTTACTAGCTTAGAAAAAAACTATAAGGAATACCCCCCAAACAATAAGTGTTTTTATCATCGTAATGAAATTATGGAGGATTTTTTTCCCTCATTAATAACATTTCCTTAACATGGTTATATTACTTCTAAAATGAAGTGTTTGTGTGTGTGTGTGTAAGAAGCAAGGAAAGGGGGAATGAAGATCAATAGTCCTTGAAGCCCCAAAAGCTACTGTTTCATTTTACAAATAGAACACCCAGTTTGACTGTGGCTATTGGACTTGACTCCCAGAATACCTCAAACAGAGAACAATATCAGTTAGACACACTGAGGTATATATATAATTATATTTAGGTACTAAAGTACTTTGCAATATACAAGTTCCTGTATAACATTATAAATTCATGTAAAAAGAATCTTGAGCTTATTCACATGGCCTCATCACGAGTTTTCCCATTGGTATTCATTGAGAAATTAATAATAGAGGTTATTTCTCAATTGACTGGAAGAACCCACTAACATGTGGGTAGCATATTCTAAACACACAAGAAAAAAGAACTATTACAGATGGTAGTACATTTCTGGAAATGTTTGTTTTTTAATGATGTACAGTTAAGTTTTCTTTGTAATTACTGTTTCTAAACTTTTTGTGTCTTAAACTATAAGATTGGCTTAAAGTAATTGCTTCAAAAGCTTTTCTTATTCTAAACACTTGCCCAATAAAAGATATATACATAATTTGAACAGAAAAAAATATGTAACAGGTGAAAAGATTGGGACAAAGAAGGAAGAAAGTGTTTTCTCAGTACCCAAATTGCCTTCTCGTTAGCAACGAGCTCCCCGCATCAAAAGAATGTAACTACCAATATGATGAGTGGACTCTTTGGAAATATTATTGATTTCAGGGAGCTCACCACATTACCAGAACTATCTCCAAAATGGATATTCTGAACAAGGCTTAACACTGAAAAAGAGAGAGATAGAGGCATAGAGACATAGAGATAGGGAGAGGGAAAGCTAAAGCAGTAGAAAGAGAAGAGAAAAAAAATAGAATAGAGAAATTGAGAGATCTTCCCCTTGAACCATTTCACAATCTACCCCTGGTTCCAGCTACCTGCCAACACAGTACTGGAACTACTCACATATGACAGAGCATTGGGGGAACTTTATCAGGAGAGAGGTGTAATAAATATTACCCTCACCTCAGATGTTTGCTTGGGAGTCTTCTCCTCTTACAGCTTGCCATAATCCAATAAACATACCAAAGGATCGCAGCTTTTCTAGACATCATGGCGCTTTGGTTTCTCCCTGATTTAAAGCCCCAGTAGGCCAGACAAACACCTCAGATTGCAGAGATCCAAAGTATCAACTGAGGAAAAAGAAAAAAACATTCTAAGACAAACAGAATGTTTGTTATCGTGGTGCAGCTTTATTGAATAAATAAGAACATGGTAAATATATGGTTATCACTTTACTTAATCCTAGAGCAGCTATGACTCTAGACCCCAGTGTTTCAATAGAGAGTTTGGTATGCTCCCCCAATTCAAACAAAAACCACCAGCACATGAGGAAAGGAGGAAGCAAGAGACACATCAGTCGGAAACAACCACACAACCAGTCAGAGACAACAACAGTCTTTTCAAAGCTATCACTCAGATAGAACAGCAGATTCCCAGCTTCCACTGTTGGAGAATTGGCTGCACACTGTAATCCCCTAAGGAACTTCAAAAATACTGATGCCTGGGTCTTACCACAAGAGAAACTGGTGTAATGATCTGGGGTGTGGCCTGGGCAGCTGGAGTTTTAAAAGTTCCCCAGGTGATTATATTAGCATCTAAACTTGAGAATCGCTGACATAGATAATTTCTCATATGATTCCATGCCATTGGTGAATACTTCCTATGATATAAAATTATGTCCCAAGCTATACATGACATTGGAAAAGGTGGGGGTTTCCAAGTCAAAGAAGAACTTTGACAATGTGTCAAGGGCATAGTCTTCCTAATGTTATGTTGATGCTGAAGCTGCGGAGTATATCTGTGTGTATGTCATTTTCCTCAACATAGAACAACAAAATGAAAAGTTGGAAGATTCCCAGTTTCCCAGAAATGGTAGTTAACCCTCTGAATATATGGCATCTTGGAATGGCTTCCCCATGAGAAAACATGCACACATCCCATACTCTCCCTCCTCCCCTAGGGGTATAAGTGCAGTGTGTAAGTTTTTGTTGCATGTGGCAGTAGAATACAGTGGTTAGAAGCACAGGGCTCTGTAGCCAAACTACCTAGGTTCAACCCCAGCTCTGGGCAAGTTAATTAACCTCTCTAGATGTCAGTTTCCTTATCTGTAAAATGATGGCTAAAAAATGGTACTTACCTCATAGCATTGTCATTAAACACACAAATATACGTAAAGGACTTAGAACAGCGTCTGGGACATGGCAAGAGCTCAGTGCATGTAAGGTATTGTTAAGACTGTCTGTGATCCGCCCTGTGTGGTTAAGCAATTATGATCCTGGGAGCAGTGATGGAGACTTATGAGATCACTCGTCTGTGAGTATGAAAGGACGTAGGGTAGAGGGGATCACACTGAGTCCTCAGAGAATGCACCAGCGGTGGGCCAAGGGAATAACCTGAGTCGAGATGTGCTAGATCCTTCTTTAAAGATGACCACCTGCCTTCAAGCTTATTGGGAGCCAGGCATGTCTGCTAGATGAGCCATCCGAGCTGCCAAGAAGACCCTAAAGCGATGGTTCTAAAAACATATTGGGCAAAAGAGCTTGTGAATGGCAGATTCCTTGGCTCTAACGCCAGAGAGTGTAATCTAGTAGTTCTGGGATCAATGAATCTACACTCGTAATAAACACTCCACGTGATGATGATGCCTGTAATAGCAGGCCACCATTTAAGAATCCCTGGAGCAGGCAATCCAGGAAATTTGAGATGGGAGTCTGCATTTTCTGAGGAAGAAGGCTAACAAGGCCACTTAACCCACCTTCTCCAGGAGACATGAAAAGATGCACAGATGTGACAGAGGTGGAGAACTGCATGGAAGGAATCCAAGCAAGTTATATCAACCCGTCTGCGACTAGAGGTTGGTTATCTTAGGATCAAACTATTTAGAAATCAAAGCAGCGTTTCTCTTCTTTCCCTGGGATTCTAAGGATCAGAAATCTATACTTTGGAAACTTGATTTGGGTATTTTTTCTTGTTGTTTTAATGATCTGGAGTCATTTGTGTGTGTGTGTTTGTTTTTTGTCAATCCTTGCTTCCCTGGGGCACATCAAATGAGAATAGTGAAAAGCATGAGGAAAAAATCACAGACTTACCATTCTACCCACTTTGTCAACTGGGACTCCACAGCCATTTCCATCTGGCCCCAGCTCCATTTCTGGGGCAACCTGTAGTCTCTCCTCCAGGCCCTGAATAGACTACAGAGATGGATACTTGTCCATTCATCTGGATAGGGACAATGCAAGGCTTGTCACCATGACCAGTGATTTGATATTTCTGCCTGACAGAGGGAGATTTTAGGTGCCTGACGTGCACATCACCATGTTGCATCTGGTGCTAAAATGCTCACATTTGGGTCAGGCTTTGGCCCTGAAGGCCTGGCCCCAACTCTCATACCAACATGCCTATTTTCAGCGCCCAAAGGAAAGTGTCCTATCAGGTAGCAGCCTCCAGCATCTCCCTATGATTGTACATGTACAATCTCTGACATATGTGATTGGTCTACCCCCTCTTCCTTGGCTTGTAAATGTACTACAGTATCTCTTCAGGTGCTGGGCCACTGCCTTTATTGCACCTAAGATTCATTTCACTGATAGAAGTGCATAAATCCATTCTCCTTACCTCCTTTGAAGGAAAGAAATGTTTATGGTCTACTATGCATGTGCCCTTTGTATAGTTTACCCCATTTTTCTCAAGGAAGCCCTACACAGTGGCTTTTATTGTTGGTTTTATATACGATTTGGCCCTCTGTTTTTTAACTTAAGCTTTAATGCCTGATTCTACTTCTAGGCAAACTGGATGCATGATCCCTGCTATCAAGAAAAAACAGTGCTGATAACATGGCTTTATTAACATCAGCTAGAAGTGGTCTCAATGGACAATGGATCTTATCCATTTACTGTGAAGAAGAATTGCCTAGAACCAACTCGCCCAAACCAAAATCATCCTCCTTGGCAGATGTCACATAACATTTAATAGGAATTATGTCTAACCATTCTATATCATGCAACAGACCAGTGACCTGGGGATATATTTTCTAACAAGATTACATTAAATTATCTACCAGTAAGCTAAATTGTCTAAATTTAAACATTCTAGAAATGCTTTATTGAGATATTTTAGTGTTCACTGAATGCAAATACTAGCTTAAAAATTTTCCTGGCTAAAATTATTAGAGCCAGAGGCTGTCCACTAAACTATGTATAGTAAGGTACCAGTAATTGAATTCTGAGGAAAATATTAGCTCAGCCCACATCCCTGGGGAGTTGGGATGGTCTTCTACAATTAAGACATATTTCCTAACTGGATTCTTTAACCAGAAAAAGGTATTGACCCTCTCTTATGCTTAGCTGAATGTCAGGGTGTATGGATCTGCCCTAATTGGACCACAGAAAAATTTTGCACTCACATTTTTGCCCAAGAATGTATCTTTAACTTATACGCTTCCAAACGGTTATCAAAAGTCAATTAGGGGAAACAATATTCATAAATAATTACCTCAAAGATTTGTTGTTCATCCTCCTAATATTCTGAACTTAATTTTTAGCAAATCAGACCCTTCAACCGCTCTCAGCCTGGACCAATTCCACCAAGTTGTACTTTGATGGCATATAATGAACCTACGTTTAGCAAGATAATACAAAACAGCCTAATAATAATAATGATAGTAGATAACTATTTTGAGAGCTTACTGGGTGCCAGGGACTACACTAAGTGCTCTACATGCATGATCTTATTTGATTCCTACAACAACTCTTTGGGCTAATTACTATTATTCCTTCCCCACTTAATGATGTGAAAACTGAGACATAAACAGGTTATGTCACCTAAAGTCACATAGCTGGTCAGTTGCAAAGCCAGGATTGGAACTGAGGCAGTTGGATTCCAGATCCTCTATGCTTAACTAGTCTAACATATGCCTTCTCTAAAGCAACTATTTGATATACAGGCAGCCCCATATTTCACTCTTGGCTGTGACCTCTGCTGAGTAACTTTAATTGCTCACCCAGTACTGAAAGGCCATGGTGAAGGGCAATTCTGGAGGAAATCAGCAGCCATCATCTTTGAGGGGTCCTTTTCCACAAAGGACCCAAGCAGACTGGGCAAGTGCATTCCAATCATTGAACCTGACAGCAGATTCTTGGATCTCAATGATCTTTAGTTTTTGTTCCTCAAATTGAAGTAATGATGGAGTGAGAGTTTTAAACCCCCACAACTGGCCCCACATGAATGACCAGCTATCACAAAAGAGGGGCCTTGCTTGTCAGAGAGAATCTCCATAAGAGGCTCTAGGAGAGGTTAGAGTGCTGTAGATGTGTTATTGCACAGTATTGGTCAATCTGAATTCACAGGGACTTCGTTTCAGAGGATCCTTAGAAAGGCTAATCACAACTTTGAATGCAACCATCAGAAAACAGCTCAAACTCACTCAAGTAAACAGGGGCTTTATTGGCTCATGAATTTAGGATGTCCAGGTATAAATTTGGTTCCAGGCAAGGCTGATTCAGAAATTCAAACAGTGTACAGGTATCCCTCATTTTATTGTACTTTGCTTTATTGTGCTTCGCAGATATTGCATTTTTCACAAATTGAAAGTCTGTGGAAACCCTGTGTTGAGCAAGTCTACCAATGCCATTTTCCAACAGCACTTGCTCACTTCACGTCTCTGTGTCACGTTTTGGTAATTCTCTCAATATTTCACTTTTTAATTATTATTAAATTTGTTATGGTGATCTGTGATCAGTGTTCTTTGATGTTACTATTGTAATTGTTTTGGGGTGCCATGAACCACTCTCATGTAAGACGATGAACTTAATTCATAAATATTGTGAGTGTCCTGATTGCTCCACCGACCAGCCGTTCCCTGTCTCTCTCTCTCTTCCTTAGACCTCCCTACTCCCTGAGACCCAACAGTATTGAAATTAGACCAATAAATAACCCTACAATGGCCTCTACGTGATCAAGTGAAAGGAAGAGTCTCATATCTCTCATTTTAAATCAAAAGCTGAAAATGATTAAACTTAGTGAGGAAGGCATATCAAAATCCAAGACAGGCCAAAAGCTAGGCCTCTTGCACCAAACAGCTCGCCAACTTGTGAACACAAAGGAAAAATTCTTGAAGGAAATTAAAAGTGCTACTTCAGTAAACACACAAATGATAAGAAAGTGAAATAGCCTTATTACTGATATGAAGAAAGTTTTAGTGGTCTGGATAGAAGATCAAACCAGCCACATTTCCCTAAGCCAAAGCCTAACCCTGAGCAAGGTCTTAAGTCTCTTCAGTTCTATGAAGGCTGAGAGAGGTGAGGAAACTACAGAAGAAAAGTTTGAAGCTAGCAGAAGTTGGTTCATAAGGTTTAAGGAAAAAAGCCATCTCCATAACATGAAAGTGCAAGGTGAAGCAGCAAGTGCTGATGTAGAAGCTGCAGCAAATTATCCAAAAGGTCTAGCTACAATAATTAATGAAGGAGGCTACACTAAACAACAGATTTTCAATGTAGATGAAACAGTCTTATATTGGAAGAAGATGCCAACTAGGACTTGCATAGCTAGAGAGAAGTCAAAGCTTCAAGGGACAGGCTGACTCTCTTGTTAGGGGCTAATGCAGCTTCTGACTTTAAATTGAATCCAATGCTCACTTACCATTCTAAAAATCCTAGGGCCCTTAAGAAGTATGCTGAATCTACTCTGCTTGTGCTCTATAAATGGAAGAACAAAGCCTGGATGAGAGCACATCCATTTACAACATGGTTTACTAAATATATTAAGCCCACTGTTACGACCTACTGCTCAGAAAAAGATTCCTTTCAAAATATGACTGTTCATTGATAATGCACATGGTCACCCAAAAGCTCTGATGGAGATATATAAAGAAATTAATGTTGTTTCCGTGCCTGCTAACACAACATCCATTCTACAGCCCATGGATCAAGGAGTAATTGTGACTTTCAATTCTTATTATTTAAGAAATACATTTCATAAGGCTATAGCTGCCATCGATAGTGATTCTTCTGATGAATCTGGGCAAAGTAAATTGAAAACCTTCTGGAAGGAGCCACCATTTTAGATGCCATTAAGAACATTCATGATTCATAGGAAGAGGTCAAAATATCAACATTAACAGAAGTTTGGAAGAAGTTGATTCCAACCCTCATGGATGACTTTGAGGGGTTCAAGACTCCAGTGGAGGAAGTAACTGCAGATGTGGTGGAAATAGCAAGATAACTAGAATTAGAAGTGGAGCCTGAAGTTGCGACTGAATTGCTGCAATCTCATGATAAAACTTTAGCAGATGAGGAGTTGCCTCTTAAGGATGAGCAAAGAAAGTGGTTTCTTGAAATGGTAACTACTCATGGTGAAGATGCCATGAAGATTATTGAAATGACAACAAAGGATTTAGAATATCACATAAACTTAGTTGATGAAGGAGCAGCAGGTTTTGAGAGGATTGACTCCAATTTTGAAAGAAGTTCTACTGTGGGTAAAATGCCATCAAACAGCATTGCATGCCACAGAGAAATCGTTCATGAAAGGAAGAGTCAATCAATACAACAGACTTCATCGTTATTTTAAGAGATTGCCACAGCGACCCCAACCTTCAGCAACTACCACCCTGATCATCAGCAGCCATCAACATTGAGTCAAGACCCTCCACCAGCAAAAAGATTACAACTCAACGAGAGCTCAGATGATGCTAGCATTTTTTAGCAATAAAGTATTTTTAATTAACATATGTACATTTTTTAGACATAATGTTATTGCACACTTAATAGACTACAGTATAGTGAAAACATAACTTTTATTTGCACTGTGAAACCAAAAAATTCATGTGACTCACTTTATTGCAATATTCACTTTATTGCAGTGGTCTGGAACTGAACCTGCAATGTCTCTGAGGTACACCTGTCTGTAGTCAAGGTTCCATCACTCTGTCAATGCCTGGCTCTGCTAATCCCAGCTTGGCTTCTTCCCTCACAGTCTTTCTCCATGTGGTAAATAAGATGGCTGCTGGCAGCCCCAGGCTCACATTCTCTCAGCTTGGAATTTCAGCAGAAAGAAGATGACTCACTCTCTAAGTTCATAAATCAATCCTTGGGAAGACTATAATTGGTCCTGCTAGGAACATGTAACCATCCCCAAAAAACCTCCAAACAAGGATGAGCTACTCTGATAGAGCAGCCTGGGTCACACACCCACTCTGTGGTCTAGGTATGTTGGGAAAATGGGGGGGGGGGGCGGTGAAGGAATTCACAGTCCCATGTGGTTCACGTGGAGTTTGAGAAGAGTTTCCCAAAAGAACCATAAAATTAACAAACCACTGTGAGCAAACAAAAACCACAGCTATGTAAGCCTTTTGCAGTAACAACTAAAGTAACTATATCTGGATAACCCACTTTTCCCAGGAAAAAAGACAGGCCTACTCTGCTAGGGCAATTCTGATTGCCTTTCCAGTGTACTTTGAGAAAATGGAGAAATTACACAGTATTGCTAGTTTTCCCATTTAGAAAACCTGGGCAAATGTCCTAACTCTGAGACTGAAAAGCCAGCCGTGTGAATGTAGGCAATTCCCTCCTACTTTCTGGGGAGTCTTGGGAAAGGAATTAGAAAGAAGACCAGCACTCCCATCTCAGCTCAGAGAGAGACTTGTCTTGTGACTTTTTATCTTTCATTTTTTTCTTTTTTTGTGAGGAAGATCAAAACTGAGCTAAAATCCAATGCCAATCTTCCTCTTTTTTTTTTTTTTGCTGAGGAAGATTGGCCTTGGGCTAACATCCATGCCCATCTTCTTCTACTTTATATGTGACACTACCACAGCATGGCTTGACAAGTGGTGTGTCAGTGCTTGCCCAGCATCCAAACCTGCGAACACCAGGCCGCCGAAGCAGAGCGTGCACACTTAACTGCTGCGCCACCGGACCAGCCCCATCTTGTGACATTTTAAAAAATCACTTTTCCTTTCTGGGTCCCTATTTTCTCATCTAAGTGAGGGTAAGAGATTATCTCTAAGATACTTTCAACTTAAAAAAATAAAAATAAAACACCTGCAATTCTGATTCTTCTGGACAAATCTTCCCAGTATAGCTCATAATCTCCCAAGCCAGACACTTAAATTCCATCTCTGGTGCTAAGGAAGGTAGAGTAGAGAAGCGGAGGGTTGTGTTCACAGAGTAGGCCTGCAGTGTGTATGGTGGAAAAAAAAAGTCCAGAATCACGAGGTGCAGTTTCCAGGAAGCACCTCCAGGACACGGCAGAGCTTCAGGGCCACCCCTGGGGCCTGGTGGGCAATTCATACTTCAGCACCCACCAGTTCAGGACACTAGGACTGAAGGTCCCACCAATATAGACAGTGTTAATTTCATCTGGTGACAGCACACAGTCCCACATGTTCACATCTCCAATGTGTCCCACCAAAGACTGGTTTTCTATCAAAGCCTCCAGCAAAGAATCCTGCTCCTGCCAGGATGATGCTTGCCTCTGTCCCTACAGAATCCCTTCTCCAGACTCCTCCTCACCATGGGCTTCCCATCTACCCAGTGCTCTGCAATCTCCAAAGAAGAATCCCAGCCCACCCCAGAGGTGCTTTGGACCAGGGATCTTGAAATACATATCAAAATCTCCCACTAACCCACTATACACTTCAACCTTATCTTTAAAGAAGATCTCATTTTCTTGCCCCAGGATGTTGTATGCCTAGAGACTGCATCACAGGTGAGGTAGTACAGAATCTGACACACACTGTGAAGGCCGTGGTGGCTTCTCTAGCTGCACCTCTAGCATGGCAAAGGAATCATCTGACTCAACGGAGAACACAAAGGCTTTCCTGCTCACGTCTGTGGGAAAGAAAAGGAAATAGAGGAAAGTTTGATAACTTAGAATACAAATATTTCTTCTCTCACTTCTCTACAAAAGTGAGAGCCCTCCCCCATGCTAAGAGTTCTCTGGATTTGCTTTGAGCCACCTCATTTCTGTCAGACCATACCACAGGCACAGCCATGGGCAACCTCTACCTTCCTGGACAAAAACATTGAGGGTTGATGGGCACCAGGAAACCCAGCAACAGCTTCACCACATATACTGGCTGCTGCACATGAAATCAGGACTTGAGGATGTGTCCATGAAGAGGATGTCAGAGGTCGATGTCCCAGGGCCTGAGGGACTTGGGTGCTACCGTCTCAAGACAGACTCCTGTCTGGATTTGTATACACAGCAGTGGGGGCATCACAGCTGGTGTGTAAATGATTTCCTAGACTCACCCCCTTGGGGCCTGGAGTCAGGGCTCCAGGTCCAAAGGCAGCAGGATTATTTCAGAAAAGAGAAAGTGGATAGAGTTACTTATTAAAGGCTCCTGTGCCTGCTGCAGTTCCGACTCTGTGAGAAAGTTATTGGAAACCTGGGGAATTAGGAGCAGCCAGATGTGTTTCCGAGGTTTTGCTACACTCTACCCATGTGGCCAATCTTGGAAGCCCAGGAGGAAAAACCTGAGTCTTCACCTCTGTTTTATGGAATAAACATGCCTCTCTTCACCAAAGGCTTTGACAGGTACAGCCTGGACACTGACCCTACAGATAGGAGGAGGGAATGATCCCTAATGCAAATAATGTTTCAAAGCTGCATCATGGGTCAAGATTCAAAGTTTTATCAGAAAAGCAAACAGAATCGTTCCCCAACAGGGAGGTCCATGTGGGTTAGGTATTAGAGATTCCTGTGACCCCAGAGCTCCAGTTCCAGGTGTGCAGATTCAAAGTCAAGGAAGATTAAATGTCTCAGGGTAGGACAGAAGGAAGTCTCTGTCTCCATATTATGGCATGAATTCCCCATTTCTCCACTCCTAGGGCCATAGGGAATAACCTGAACAGAGAGCCCATGCTTCAGGGAAAAACACAATTGAACATCAGAGTTAGAAAGGACTAAAGAGGTCATCCAGCCCAACACCTCAGAGACATCAGGCAACTTGACTGAAACCACACAGCCTGGTGTTCCCGATGGTTCCAGTGCCATTGCCCTGACACTACAGGTACTCTGGCCACATTCCAGACCAGGATCCAGGAGCTGTGGTGATGGGGGTCTCCTCGAGAATGCTCACTAATAAACCACAGACCTGAAAGTACTCTTGCTTCATAACCATCTCGCCCAGTGCTCTTCTTTATAATTGAGGACCCTAAGGCCCCAACCAACAGCCCTTACATTCCTCTCACAAAACTCTATAGACTCAGCCTATTTCACTTTCTTCTTCAAAGACCTACTCAGTCTCTTGCGCTTCTCACTCAACTAGCTACAGAATCAATGTGTCTCATCTGTTCCACTCCACTTGCTTGCTTTTCCCTCTCCAAGTAAATTCACAGACTTTTCATTTTAGGTTTTGTTTTTGTTTGCTACAATAAACATTAATGAAACAGATACGAAGAAATAAAAATAACTAACATGAGAAGTTGCATGAAACCTGATAAAGCACTCATAGAAAGAGTTGTATAGATTCTTTCCAGATTCTGTCTTGGCAGGCATCATTCTTTATAGTTTTATGATTTGGTCCTCTCCAATAAGGTCACTTCATTATCTTTGGCTATAGGACTCAAGAATCATCTTACCTCCCTTCACAGGGAGGAGGGCTTGGGACTATGTACCTATGGGCAAGCTACTCCAATTTCCAGGAGATTTATTAACCGCAATATTAAATATCAGATACACACACACACACAGATTTAGTATTAAGCCTGTTCAGCATGAAGTGCAGGGCTACCCTATTGGTAATTTCTACTGAAGTCCACAGTGGTCAATTCTGTAAACTAGTTTGTTCACTCAAGACCCACATCCCCACATTCTAGCTTGCTTTCCTAATCTATCATACCTGGAAAGATCAAAGCTACATTTCTCAGATCTTTTACTTCTAAGGTTCCACATATGACATAACTTTAGCCAAGCGAGAACACTCACAAGATACTTGGGTGCACAAAGACTTTCCAAGGGAATTGATTTGCAGATCAACATCCATGTGAGTCTTTGCTGGAACTGAGCCGTCTTGAGCACACATTTGTTCCTGAGGCATCTCATAGGCTGTCCTTTCCTATCTCCTGTTTCATGATAACAAATGAAAGGCACAGTCCCACGAGAGCTAACAGACTGATTAGCTTTTAAAGTATACACCTTTCTCTTTCTTCAAATGTATGGAGAAAGTTTAGTCACAATGTCTAATGAAGTTAATGGAACGATTTCTGACTTTAATATATGATTCTGATTTCCTTACCTCCAAAAGCAAACCCCAGAGTTTGATACGTGTGTTCACACACATTTGCAAAAGAAATACCATGCTTTTTATGGTTTTGCCTCATAAAATTTTAGTCTCACATTACATCGGATTGTTACAAATTAAGTAATGAGAAAGAGCACAGTTGATATGATATCTGATTTTTATAACTTATTATAAAAATTAATAATAATATTCAATCTACATCATTCTAATCTGGACTTCACTGCTTTTGGTAATCTACACCACAAGATTCTTTCCATAATTTATTTCTTAATGGTTTTTATAACAGCCTTTGGAAATACAAATCAAAATAGTAAGATGTAGTCCTTGAAAATATATTAATTATTCATAAACAAAATATATATTGTTATTGACATATATAAAATTAAAATTCAGTCGTATATTAATTACAATGAAAGATATTGTGATGCAAATTTTTCCAATATCTGAATAATTTAATATTATTAAAACTTAGTAAAATTTCACCTTTTGATATAAACATTTTTTTATTAAATGTTGTGATGGGTTGAACTGTTTCCCCCCCCCCAAAAAATAGATATTGAAGTCCTAACCCCAAGTACCTAGAATGAGACCTTGTTTGGAAATAGGGTTGTTGCAGATGTAATTAGTTATGTTAAGATGAGTCCATACTGAAGTAGAGTAGACCTCAATCCAGCAAGGCTGGTGTTCTTGAAAGAAGACAGCCATATGAAGACAGAGACACAAAGGGAGCCATGTAACAACAAAGACAGAGACTGGAGTGATGAAGCTGCAAGCTAAGGAATGCCACAGATTGCCGGTGAACCACCAAAAGCTCGGAAGAGGCAAAGAAGGATTCCCCCACAAGTCTCAGAGGGAGTGTGGTCCTGCTGACACCTTGATTTCAGACTTCTGGACTCCAGAACTGTGAGACAACAAATTCTATTGTTTTAAGCCACCCAGTTTGTGGTACTTTGTTACAGCAGCCCTAGGAAACTAATACAGATGTATTTCACACAAATTTGATTTCAGTTTTGAATTGTACTGTCACTTTCTAGTAAAAGAAGTTAGCATCTTATATCTTTTAAATTTTTAAAAATTTGCCAATCTGTGGCTAAGATCCCAATAAGGAGGAATCAGAGTCTTGAAGAAAACAGACATGAGGATTCCCTTGGACATCATAAAGCACCATTTTGGGAGTTTTTATAAAAGAATCAAGCTCTAATAAAAATATAATGGAAGTTTTTCAACCAAAGTTCTAAGGACTATGGAAGTAGAATTGAAAGCAAACACTCATACTTAAACATAATGAATCTTACATATAACATGTATTTGTGTCTAATAACAACAACTCTGCTTTGTGGTGTTCATCATAAAACACTGTCACATGACAGTATGAAAACATTTCTAATGAAATGTACAGTAATTTATTTACAGAACATTCAGACTCTAAAAATAAGTCAATTAATTCTCTGTGAGGAAAGCTAAGGGTGCTGGTAACATTATCAGTAAGCTTAACATTTAAACACAGTGATCAGGGTTGGCTTGGAGAGCCTCGTGAGAATTAGTATTGCTCACTACTGTCACTATTTTTCCAGTGAAAAATAGAAAATCCTACATAAATGTGGAAAAGGTTATGATATCTGGTACATTGTTGATAGGAAAAGGATGTTACATGCCAGGTCTGTCACTGCCATTAAATCAATTTCCTATTCTGACATTATTGTAATTTGTATAGTGAATGAAATGATCAAATAATAACAGGAATGATCATAGCAAACAGTTCTATAGCACTCACGGTAGGACAGACACTGTTCTAAGTGCATTCCCATATTAACTCAGTCCTTACAATTCAGGATAGGTCCATTATCCCCATTTTACAGATGAGGAAACTGAGGCACTGAGAAAACTGTTTACCAGAATACGGTAAAGATTGTGGTAGACAGATTTCCTATGCCTTACAGATAGGAAAATCCACAGACGTTTCCAGTTAATAAATTGTGTCCACATTGACAGAGAAGAAAATGCATGCAGAGTGCCTTGGTGACGCTATTTTTAAAATTTGGAAAGTTTTATTCACGTTGATTCAGCTTATACTTGAATGGGACATAAGGGCATCTACACGCAAAATTGTTGTCCAGTCCAGCTCGTGGATGTGTGACTTGTACAGTCACACAGGGCCCTGCCTCAGAAGCGCCCCACCGGGAAGAGCCTGTGCTGGCTTTGAGGCTCTGTTTTTGCCATCTTAAAATACTTAATTTCTGAACAAGGAGCCCCACATTTTCATTTTACACTGGGCCCTGCAAATTATGTAACCAGTCCTGATTGTTACAATGACTATGCAGAAATTAAGTTGTATTTCTTTTATCCATGCTTTAAAATTTGCTTTAGCTTGGGAACATGATTTTATTTATAAACAAGCTTTGGTTTCAAAAAATGGAGCTCCGACTTTAGAGAGTATTGGATGTTGCCATTTAAATTGTAAATATTATAAAATCAATAGAGTTAAACTTGCATCTTTTTAAATTGATGTGTGAGGAAATGGGATCATCCCATCCCCAGCTAGTCGCTGCATTCAGCCGTGAGCTGGTTGTCATGGGAATGTATAATACCATGTTTATTTGAATTGATTATGAAGTCAGACTTTTTCTGACAGAAAAAGAAGTTGATTTGGCTCATTGGTTTGACAATGAATAGTGGCTTTGCTCATTAAATAAGGTAAACATATGTTTCAGTTTGCCCAGAGCAGTCATTGTTTATTCCTGGTGTCCTGGCGTAATTAGTAGCCCACCATCTTTAGGTTACATGGTGGATAATTTCCCTAAATTGACTGAGTTAAATCTCCAGAGCTAAGATTTTTACTCCCCCCAAAAAAGTGCGTGATAAATGTATGTTATCAAAATTAACAATGCTGTATTAAAATTAACATTCAAATTTTTCTAAACCTTTCTAAGTATATTGGGTTGAACAGATACTTCTAAAAGGCACCAGATAAGATTAAGAGTCATTTGATAAGTCTTGTTAAAGTCTTTTCCGTATAATTCAGAATAATTGAAAATCGAGAATCAAATCCTTTTGCAAGTCAGGTGTTCTTTTTATTTTTTTGTTTTCAACAAACTTAAGGAGTATCTAATCAGCTGATAGAGCATGATGTGCAATTTTTATGATAGATAATTTGTGATTTGGGGCATATAACTTGGAAGAAGATAAAAGAATTATGGATGGGGAATAGGGGGGTGGGGTTGTTGACCCCAGGGTTTTAGGAAGTGAAGCAAAGCTAACCATCACATTTCATTAAATGAGGAGGAGAGTAAGACTTTCTGTACTCTCTACCTTAAAATTTAATCCCCTCCACTTAAAACTGGAAGTGAATGGAGTAAATTTCTATTCCTTAATAGAGCCCAGAAACTAAGGAAGTGCTAAAAATAAATTAATGATAACCCACAATGATAGGGCTATGTCAAAGGGACACCACAGCCAGCTGAAAAGCTCCCATTAGCCAAAGCTAGAAAAATTTGAGCAGCAAAATAAAGTAGCATTGGATTACAGCCCAAAGTATAAAATATCTATGAGTTCATATTGATATAAATAAATGATTGAGTAAATAAATATGTAAGAAGAAGAGACAAATATCTCATGCAGAAGAATTTCAAATAATTGTATATATATACTCCACCCTCAAGGAGGGGAAGCAAAACTCCCCACTCCTTAACCATGAGCTGCACCTAGTGTCTTCCTTCCAAAGAGTGTGGAAGTTTGGCAGGGAGGAGAGTAACTTTACAGTGAAGAAACTTGACAGACACCACCTCTGCCAGGTGGTCAAAGTTAACATCAACAGTCACAAATCATGTTGATAATCTGTACTTTTGATATAATGTGGTGAGATGGCACTTTACCTCTGTGATCTTCCTCTCCAAAACCCATACCTGCAGTCTAATCATGAGAAAAAAACAAATTCCAATAGAGGAGCATCCTACAATATACCTGGCCAGTACTCTTCTAAAGTGTCAAGGTCATCAAAAACCAGGAAGGTTTGAGAAACTGTCACAGCCAAGAGGAGCCTAAAGAGACTTGACAACTAAATGTAATGTGGTACCTTGGATGCAATCTTGGAACAGAAAAAGGACATTAGGTTAAAACTAAGAAAATCTGAATAAACTATGGATTTTAGTGAATAATAATACATCAATATCGGTTCATTAATTGTAACACATGTGCCATATTAAAGTAAGATGCTCATAATAGGGGAAATTGTCAGGGGTGGGGGAGAGGATATGGGGAATTCTGTAGTATCTTCTCTATTTTTCTGTAAATCTAAAACTGTTATAAAATACAAAATCTATTATAAAAAATAGTGATAATAAAAATAAATTCAGCTTAACAATCAGAATATCTATCATTTCATTATCATTATTAAACTGGGACAAATTTCTACCTTTATATCCAACAATAATTTATAGAAAACACAGCATATGGAGGAATATATTAAATTATGCCACAGGGATCCAGTTTCTATAATAAATGAACTGTAAGGGAAAAGGGTGACAAATGGGGGGCCTATAAATTAAAAGAGATTTAGGAGACATATAAACCAATCAAATGTGAAGGCCTTATTTGGATCCTGATTTAAACAAGAAAACTTCCCCATCCCGCTTTGCTCACTGCCTCACTTGGGCTTCCTTGTTCACCTGCCTAATAAACTATCTGTACCCAAGCCCGTGTGACAGGGACTACTTTTGGAGAAACCCAAATAAAGACACCCATAATTAAGAGATTGGTTAAATAAACTACGGTATAGCCATATAATAGCTTACTGTATAATAATTTAAAATAGTGAGTTGTTAGAGCTATATGTGTTGATATGGAAATATCTTAAGAAACTTCCATAAAATATTATTCTCTTTCTATAAATGAATTAAAATAATACATGCATATGTGCTAGTATATGAATAATCATTTTTCTGTATGTTTACATAAGAAAATTAACAATGATTACCTCCGGGTAGTGGAACTTCTCATGTAGCAAAGAATTGTTGTGCTGCCAAACTGGCCCTCTGATTTAAAAATAAATAAATAAATCCCTGACTTGTAGCATTTGCTGACCTCCGTGGTGTAAATACTCCCACCATGTCTGATTTCAAGCTACCAGTGACTTAACAACAGCCTCGCAATAATTCCTGAATAACAATCCATTCTTGTGAGCCAGTAGGGGTCAGCTCCAACACACCACTGGGTGAAAATGTGCACTCTTTATTTTATAACTTTACATGCTACTTGAATTTATATAAATTACACTTTTAAATAAAAATTTTGCTTAAAAACAGAAGAAAAAACTGCTGAACACCATTGCTAAGTTTTCCATTTCCAGTTCTTGGTTACACATAGCCGTGGAAATAAGCCCAGGCCCACATTCCCCGGCCACAAAGGAAATCAGTCAGCAGAGTTCAAGATGAAGGAAATGTACCCTTCCTATGTTTTTCCTTTCTCGGCTTTCATAAGAACCTGTGTTTGTGAACAAAATAAAAGGGAGAAGAAGAAGAAACGTAGACATGCTGTGGAGGCTTCTATGGGTACCATCTTGTGGTCTTTAGTTTATTAAGATGGAAGACACTAGAAGGTGGGACCATAAACAGAAAGAGAAATGAAGAGTACTGGGAAATGTGGACAGGGGCATGACAATTTATGTGCATTTTTGTGACCCTGATCATTTCTTAAAACTAATTCAGAGCCATTTTCTCTTAGAGTGGCTACTACTGCCAGAGCATAAATCAAATAATTCTTAAATCTGCCCTAACCCTCCTATAGTTTTTCACGAAAAAATTGTCTTCTTTCTGATTACAAAAAGACTCAGTACAAAAGAGCATTTAATTAGAAAACAAGAAACCTGCATCATCATCCTAACACAGACACTCTTGTGCTGCAAAAGTCCGCACAAGTCACTTAACCTCTCTGGGCCTCAGTGTCCTCATTTACAAAATAAGAACTTTGAACTATAAGGTTTCTGAGACGCTCTTCGGTTTTAAAAATCCTGCAATTCTATTATTTATGGTGACCAACCCCCCCTTAAAGAAGCTCATTCTTCTCAAGAACTAGCTTAGATCCTCTGAAGTCCTTGGGTCAAATAGAGAGAGGGAAGAGCCAGCCCCTCAGGGTGGATGACAGTGGTATGGCATCAGAATCTGAGACAGAAGTGGGACGAGCAATGTCCAGGAGGCACCGGAAGGACCCTGCCCTCTGAGAGGACCAGGACTCCAGGACAACAGCTGGGGCTTGGGGAACACCAGCATATGCCTCGTACGTGAGCGCCCCCCAGTCCAGGACATTAGGACTAAAGACCCCACCACCATGGACAGTGTTAATCCCTTCTGGGACAAACAGTGCCTCACATGTCTGTATCTCTATTACCTCCCTCCAAAGACTGGTTCTTAAAAAGTCCCCACCAAAGAAACCTGGATCCTGCTCTAAGATCATCTTTGCCTCTGTCTCCTCAAAATGTTCTTTCTTTAGGATCTTCCTCACTAAAGCATATTCATTTGAGCAGAATTCAACAATATCTGAGGTTGGCTCTGAGCCACATAGATATAAAATAGGAACACAGGATCCTCGTGACTCTTGAAGGGTCACACACACACACACACACACACACACACAGAGATGGTATACCTAAAGGGGATGGTATTATTACTGTGGTCCCTGGTGGCAGAGGAGAACTAACTTTAGCTTACAGCAAGATTGGAGAAGACTCAGACACGGGAAAAGGCCAAGAGAAGCTTCATTAACTGTAGTTTAAAACCTCATAAGTATTAGTTGACTCTTTAAAAAGTCTAAAAGCCATTCCCCTGAGGTTTGTGGGAGAAACAAAACAGTAAAGAAAGTAATTCTCTCTAAGAGCAGAGGCCTCACTCTGTCACTAGGATTGTTAGGGAGCATAAATCCCTACCAATAATCACAAAGATTTTCATGTCACTTTTCAGAGCACAAAATGCTTTTCAGCATATTACCTAATCTGATTTTCACAACAAGCTGTGAGTTATTCTTGTCATAGGAAAAGAAGTGAGGAGTGGATCAGGAGACCTGAGCGCAGGACTGGACTCTGCTGCTTATGAGCTTGTGGCTTAAGTGAGTTACTGCCCTTAGGGCCTGTTTTTACCATCATTTGCCAGAAGAGGAAACTGAAGCTCAAAGGGGATAAGTGATTTGTCCCTACCAACAAGTGATAACATACGACAGATTGGAAAGAACAAAGACCTAAAGCAACAGCTTCTTCATTATGGGGTGTGTCATTAACATAAAAATAATATCCAAAGGCTGAGATGGGCAGGGTGAGCAGAAAGTAGGACTCATGAGGTTAACGAGATAGGAAACCCATCACTGAAAAATTAACGAGGGTTAGTGTTCTAGAGAAATGACTAAGTGTGTGAATACCAGTCCCAGTAGAATCTATAAAGAGCAAAATGAGGGGGTGATTATGACTCACACATGTGATGTCCCCTGAGCCCCAAATCTGAGGGACAACCTTGAGGCAGCCAAAGAGTCGTAGGTCCCCACATGCCAGTCATAGCCAGTCATCAAGAGTCTCATGAAACGGGTCATGTAGACACATGTTCTAGTTCTTCTGGGTACTTTGACTAGTTAAGAAGAGCAGAGACCTAGAAGTATACAGTGCAGACACCCAAGGACTCCCTGTTTAAAATAATCTCTTCTAATTTTTATCCTAAATCTACTGCTTAAAAGTTTTAAGTCATGCCTCCTACTTCTGATGGAACAGGAAATGGTGCTTTTTATGCCTACGTAATCACTTCCTGGCTAGAGATTTCCATCACATTCTTCTCAGTCTTGCTCTTTTACAGCCTGAAGAGTCCTTGGCAGAGGAATCATTTACCTGAATACTTGTGTTCCCAGAGAACTCCCTCCCCCACTCTATCATGCTGAAGCCTGAAGAAGGGGCTTTTCCCAAAAGAAAAAGGAAGAACTGGAACCAGAGCAAGAATTTCACCATAGCCATGCCCCAGGTACTCTGACAGCAGCTGAGATAGTGGGGTGGGAAGAAGCCAAGGCCACTGCTTTGTACCCTCTAGGGTGCATCATTCACAACGTATTCCTGTATTGGGCAGTACGGTATAAGCCCATCTTTCCACTTCCTGTTTTCCTGTTACAATCTCCCTATCTTGAGTTTTATTTCTTCTGGGTATTTAGGGGGAAAGGTGAAAGGCAAGTCAAAGAAATTAACGTGTATTTTTTTTTCAAATATAGCCCTTTGGGAAGTATAGCCGGTGTGACTCAGCTTTACACTAGGAAATCGTAAGTTTGCTGCTAAGGACCCCACCCCACCCTCTGTAATGCAGAAGTAACACTATGACATGATTTGGTGCTGACTCAGAGAAGGAAGAACCATTGGTCCCAAATGTCTCTGCACCACCTAACTATTGGTTTCTGTGTACAATGTGTTGTACTTGTTTAGCCTTTCTCCATTAACATTTATAGAATGTGTTTTATGCACTTCAGAGAGTCTGGTCCACTCTGCTTTACACAACTGGACAAGTCAAAAGGAAAATGCAAAGACTCATCTCAGCATTAAAAAAAAAAAAAAAAAGACAGTTATTCCACTTATGCAACAACATGGCCAAAAGATAATACACAGAATAAACATCGGCTGAGGGATATGGTAAGTGTATGCAGTCAGTGTGAGCTCAGAAAAATGGTGAGGGACTGTGTCAGTAAAAACTGCATCCAGCTGTAGTAACAAAGAACCAAATACAGTGGCTTAAGCAAAACTAAGACTTCATTCTGTCACATAAAAGAAGTCAAAATATAGAAGGTCCAGAGGGTGGTATTGCAGTTACACAAAATTATCAAGGACCCAGGTCCCTCTAACTTACGAATCAATCATTTTTATTAGGTGGCTTCTACTCTCAAAGTCACAAGACAACTGATAAGATCTGACCATCATATCCATTTTCAAAACTAGGGCGAAAAATATAAGGGTTAAGGGCAAAAGATTACCCCCAGCATTCTGCCCCATTTCAAGGAACCTTCCCAGCAGTCTCACCCAACAACTTTTGTTTAAATCTCATTAGCCAGACTTAGTTACATAACCAAATGTAACTGCAAAGGAGGCTGAGAAATGTAGTCTCTTAGCTGCCCATAGCACCACCTTGAAGAAAACCAGGGTTTATGCCTAGGAAGAATGGAAAAATAGACTGAATGGGCAAAAAAAAAGTGCTGTTACAGCAATATATAATCTGTGTGAAATCAGTGAGCTGGGTTGTGTGATCTCATCTGAGCTCAGTGCAGAGTGGATGTGAAATCGTTGAGATGATGAGAGTGTGTGCTGTTGGTGTGAGCTTACTAGGACAGTGAGAAATATACAGAGCCAGGTGTGAGACTAACAAAGTGGTGTGTGGTATATAATCTGTGTGGGCTCAGTGAGATGGTAAGCGATGTGCACAGCTGGTGTGGATTCAGATAGCTATAGTGTCCATTTGGCCTATACTGTTGAACCTTCACTAAAGCCTTTATACCCATTTTGCAGCTTTTTGAGAACATCAGTCCATAAGAGCTACCCAGCAAGATCAGGGAAAGGTGGACAATACCCCGCTGTCCCATATGGAAGCCAGGCTTACCCCTCTATGTATAAAAGTGGTTTGTAATCAGGACCTGCCTTCATGGAGACAGATGTTACATTTACAGGTACAGGTGGCCCGTCCTGTCAGTTCCAAGCAGACTCCACTTTGCTATTATCCTTCTATGGCCAAGTTTCCTCAGGTTAGCAGGCTTCATACATCACAGCAGGCAGGTTTACACACCTCGACCCAAAGCCGGAACTGGTAACAAATTACCTTGACATGTTGATTGCTTGCCTTATCTCACCCTGGAGGCCTCCAGAGTCCTCCTTCACATCGCCAGAAACACTTCCAATTACTGCCTTGGTTTATCAGGAACTGTTTTCTTGGTGTTCCTATTCTGCTCTCTACGACCTTGGTTGTCTGAGTGATAGATCCTTTGAGTTGTTGCTGCATCCCTCTTAGATTTGCCCCTGCTTATCTCTGTCTCTGTTCCTATAAGATGTGTTTTATTGCCACACAGACTTGGCTTGTGGCCTCTACTGCATCATCCAATACTAACTGTCACTCAAGCAACTCTAGAACACCTATACGTGCCCTCTGTAACAGTGAGTTCTGGAAAAAGAATGCCAAATGCATATTTGACTTCTTGAGTTACACAATGGGAGGAAATCTTTGCTCAAGGTTTCAAAGGACAACAGAGAATTGCAACATAAACTGGGAATAGTGCTTGGTTGTTGATCCAGTGAATGCCAGGTTGATGATGGGAAAGAACAATCGATGTGTCATGGGCTTGCCAAGCACTGTCCCAAATCCTTCCTGAGGTCAGCATTCCCAACCCCACCAAACCCTTCAGCTCAAATAGCAGCTACCAGTGCAGTGTAAACTATGACGTTGTGGAAATCAACTGCTTTAAAAGCCACACCTAAAATTGCCTTATTTTAATTAGAAATGTGGTTGACAACATGCCCTTAAAATCATCATGAACTCTAAGAGATGACATTGACTCATCGACTTATCTGTCATAATCAGTTATAATTTTAGAAATAAGCACAACGTGAACTCTTAAGAACAATGGTCTGAAAGAATTGATATTTGAGAGCCCATCCTATCTTAATTTGCAATGTTTCAATATATTCCCAGAAAATGGTGAGAAATTAATCTTGCGTTCATTTGCCCAAGAAATTACCCATGGTTATATACTCTTAACAAACCTGTGAGACAAAGTGCCAGAGCTTTGCTGGGATCAGATATTGAGTTTTGTTTCCCCAATTAGGATCTTGAAATGGGTTAGTTATGTTGGATGGGAAATTCCCCTTCCTTTAATACTATCCTATTGAGATAAGTTGGGATTTCGTATATATATACATCATATCATACATACAAATCTAGGCTCTGTGGGGAAACTGACCGTTGTCCACCTTTAGAATCAGGAAGAAGCAGTAGAAATTATCCCCCACAAACCCTCTATTAAATATCCTGCATCACAGAAACATGTCTGGTCTTCCTTGGAGAGGTGGACTGATCCCAATTTCAGGACACCACAGGAACTGGATATAAATTTGGAACACTATGTTACAATTTATAAATGCATAGCTAACTCAAAAACTGGAAAGAATAACAATAATTGCCCTTTGATTACAAAATATTTCTTCTGTTCAAGCATTCTTTGAATTCTTATTACATATAAAAACAACTCCATGATCAAAAAGACAATGAGAATTGTGCCAGATGCTAGATGACAATGTGAGATTGTCAACTTCCACAGTCCTCTTGTGTACTTGCCTGCTCAATGAGATTGAATCTCCCTATTGGGTCAGGACTGGTACAGATGAGGTACCCCACAGCCAGGGTGGGAAGCCAGGCAGAAAAATAAAACAAACCTAAGAGTGACAGGTAGGGGCTGGGAATGGGAAAGCCAATAGGGCTCAGAGCCAAATGAAGAGTTAGGAATCAGATATATATCAGGGGTCAAGATTAAGCTCGCAGGTTAAAAACCAAGCCAGCAGTTAGGAACCAGGAAACTCAGGCACCAGAGTCAGGCAGTACAAGTTAAAGGGCCAGAAACCAAGTAAAAAGTGACTACAGCAGATTAAGAGGCATCGTTACAATGGCCTTGATGCTGAGGTACCTGCCGTTTCAGGGAGGAATGCTTTTACCCCAGTTCTGTGGGAGCAATCCAAGATGTTACCATTCTTGGTTGTGCAGGTAGAAAAAGCAGAGGATCCATGTGAAAAAGGATGGAGTCAAATGACAGAGGTACAGTGTTTGGAATCATACTGAAAAACACATCATGGCACCTCTATGCAGTGCCTGATGGAGGTCAGAACTTTTAAGCTAGTAATTAACCACATATGTCGCATGAGGATTTGGGGGTACACTGGCCAGGAATAGCCATTAAGGGTCAGGGAAAAAAATGGAAATGGAGAAATTTCACTTTGACACTTTCCCAACTCCCTGTCAGTTCCATTTTCCTACCTCCTGGCACCCTTCCGTGCTGGTTCTCAAGTACCAAGCAATTCCATGCTGCCCATCTGTGGTCCTAATCCTTCCTTGGAGGCATGGCACTCAGACCTCTCCATTCCTCAAAGTTTTCCGAGTTAAAAAAATACTTTTTTTTTTTTTAATTTGTAGGGCATATCATAGATGCTAAGAGGAAAGCAGGTATATCAAATTAACCTAACTGAGGTATAAATGATGACTATGCCTAGTGCTCCTTAAGGTATTAGAACTTGAAAGGAAGAACTAATTAACACAAAAGAACCTCTAGAGCTCTGTCCCTAGCACTCTAGATGAATAGGAGTTAAAAAAAAAAAATCTGTCTCTCTTTTAAAAAAGTTACTTAAGCATATGACTTAAACTACAGCTTTTTAAAAAATTGTTGGTTTGCCTTCACAATAAAAAAATACTTATTAATCAAGATCCTAAGGACTCTGTTCAAAAACAATAACTGATTCATCTCCCTTTTTAATCAGATATAGTTCTAGGAATAAACACAGACAATCTGAATTTTAATGATTTCTCAAAAATGATACTGAACATATAAAAAAATTCAGACATTTCTGTTTTCTAGGACAAGAGATAAATTTTCTTTTTTTTTTGAGGAAGATCAGCCCTGAGCTAACATCCATGCTAATCCTCCTCTTTTTGCTGAGGAAGACCGGCTCTGAGCTAACATCTATTGCCAATCTTCCTCCTTTTTTTCCCCAAAGCCCAAGCAGATAGTTGTATGTCACAGTTGTACATCCTTCTAGTTGCTGTATGTGGGACGCCGCCTCAGCATGGCCAGAGAAGAGGTGCATTTGTGTGCGCCCGGGATCCGAACCCGGGCCGCCAGTAGCGGAGCGCACGCACTTAACCGCTAAGCCACGGGGCCGGCCCCGGACAAGAGATAAATTATTACTGCACAGTGGAAAGAGCATGAACTCAGTATTGCCTTGGCAAGTGCCTCCTCATCTCTGGTCACAGTCTCCTCACAGAGATAATAATATATACTTTGCAGAGTTCTTGTGAAGATTACAAATAATGCATGTGAAATATCTAGCACAAACCCCGGCGCATTGCAGGTGTTCACTGAATAGTAGCAATTCTTAATATTAGCTCACTTGTCTAAGGACTTTCCAATAATCTTTTACTGTAAACATTTCTACCTAGACAAAAGGAGAGAGCGTATGGCAGGAAGAGCATCAGGGGTAGCAGTAGAAATTCCTCTGTAAGATCCAGGAAACAGGGTAACGACCCCAGCTTTGTCACCAGTGAGCTGTGTATGTCTTTGCAAGACATTTAACTTTTCCGGGCCTCAGATTCCTCATCTGAAAAATGAGAGATCTGAACTACATAATAACTTGGGTCATTTTCAGATCTGGGGGTCTCTGCCACTAACTGATTCCCAGGCAGAGAGAAGGCTGGCAAAAGGTTGTCCCTGCCTGGGGACAGCATATCCCTAGATGATCAGAGGTTTACCCAATGGACCTCTGCAATAAACAAAAATTAAAAAAAGAAAAAAGAATTAATACCTCCCTTCCTATGATGCCACAGTCTTGTTGACCCACTGTGGATGTGCTAATCTATAACGAACATCTCCTTGAACCCCTGAAAGAATGTACCACTGTAATGCTTGAGGTACGTATTTTTGTTTTCAAATGGTATATAACTGCTGAAAATTGCTGTTCTCCAGAGCATATGTTTCCCTTGTGAAGGCTGTGACTCCCAGGCTATAGACCTTATTTTGGTTGAAATAAAACTCTCCTTTCCTTTACTATAGAATTTTTATTGATTATTTGCATGGACACCCTGATAATGAGCAGTCATTCCCTTTTCCACATTATGTTTACTTATATGCCAAATCTTTGAAGACATATTTAGTAATTTCAGAATCTCCAACTCTTCCCACCATTAATGACAAACTAATTGCAGCTCATAAATTTGTTTACAGGTTATTTTCTTCATTATAAGTCTATGTAGACAAAATTATGTGTTTAATAATTACTTAGCTTAGTTATTTTATTTTCACCTTTAGTCTAATTATGGGATTAGTTTGAAATATACTTACATTTATTTCTTTTCTTTTACTCTATTTTGCTTTATTCCTCACTCTCTCCTATTTATTTTTAGTACGTAAAGGAAAATATAGTCAAAACTATATAAATAAATATACTCATCTTCCAATCTTCTCTAACCCACTCCCACCAACTTCCTGTAGACAAGCAATCTCATTAGTTTATGGTTTATTCTGAGTATGTTTCTTTTTTGCTCAAATGGGCAGATACATGCTTATTTTATTTTCCCTTCAGTTTTACACAAAAAGTAGCATGCTATAGATGCTTTTTATGCTTGGGTTTTTTCCATTTACCAATGTATTATGGAAATCCTTGCAAACTGATTCATAGATATCATTGTCATTATTTTTTCACAGCTGCAAAGTACTCAATTGCATTGAAATTCCATAGAGATTCCCTTTGGAGTCCTTGAATGAGATAGGGGTGATTAATGTACTAAATGTCACTGAATTGTATATCTCAAATGATTTCATGTTATGTATATTATACTACAATAAAAAAATTTAAGAGAAAACAAGAATTAATCTCAACATAAATCACAGAAAATAATTATAAAATAATGGTAGTTTATGAGTAATAAGTCAATAGAGGGGTAATGGAACAAAAAATATATATTTAATTAATCAAAAGGGAGAAAGAGAAGACAGAATAAATATGAAACAGACATCTCAAATAGAAAACCTATGGTAATGGAAACTATAAATGCAAATATATTATGATGACATTAGATGTTACTAGATCAAATTCTCCAGAAAGATAACAAATGTTTATTTGCATAAAAAGAGCAAAATTCAACTTTACACTGTTACAGCAGACACTTCACGGATATAAGGACATAGAACAGATAAAAGTAAAGTGATTGAAAAGAAATACAAATAAACACTAACCAAAAGAAAGTTGGTCAATTTATGCTAATGACAGAAGAAGCAAATGAGATGTTAAGCTAGGAGCCATTGCTGGAGATAAAGAGAAATATATTCTAATTATAAATGCAGTAATGTGCTGAAAATGCATAAAAAATGAATCTCTCTCTCTCCTTTTTTTAAAATGCCTTGTTTTGTAGTATGTCCCAATTTCCATAATGTCATTATTCCCATTAGGGTTCATTTAAATCAGGATCATCAAACACGATCAATCAAACATGATGTCATTGAATGTGAAGATGGGAAAAAATTTGCACAATCGGCTTGAAGTCATAGCAGAGAGATTCATTACACCACTACATAAAAGAATCAGTCCACCAGGAGCAGATTGTGATGCTAAATCTGTGTGTGCTAAAAAACATAGTATAAAAAATACATAAGCAAAAACTGACATATTGAAAGGGAGAAAAAGACAAATTCACAATAATAATTGTGTGACATGATTTCCATAAAATGTTGTGCATATCTTACGAGATGATGAACAGGTAGAAAAATTAATAGGGGTAAAGAATATTTAATAATTCAAGTAGCAAACTTGACCTAGTTGACATATTAATGACATATTAATGACTATACATGACAGCAGAATGCATATTCCTTTAAAGTTATACAGAGTGGTCAATCATACAATAATATTAGAAAATACATCTCACTGTGTTCATGACTACAATAAGAGGATTTAGTGATTGTCACTTACAGAAGTTAGCCCTATTGACAAATATTTCTAGTGCCTGTTTTATATCTCTTTTCCTCAAGTTATAGATGAAGGAGCTCAGCATGGGTGTATCTTCTGTATAGATGACTAAAACAATTATTCTTGCCATTGGAGCCCCATGATGAGGAGAAAAAGTAAACACCTGCAATGATCCCATAGTTTACAGACACCACAAAGAGATGGGAGCCACAGGGAGAAAAGGCTTTAACTAGTTTCTTCGTAGAGGGGACTCTCAGGACGGTGGTCCCTATACAGATATATGGACCCAAGATACTAATCAATGGGAAGATGACAAGCATTGCTCCATCAGTGAACAAGATCAGTTCATTGAGGGAAATGTCTGAGCATCTCATTTTCAGAAGCACAAGGAGATCACAGAAGAAGTGGGCATGGTATTGTCAACACAGAAGGACCGTTGGACCAAAAGAAGGGTGTGCAATAGGGCATGTGCACACCTTAAGAACAAGGACTCAACTATCAATGAGCCATACAGACCCTGCCTCATAACAGTTGTGTAGTGGAGTGCGTGACAGGTGGCCACATACCTATCATACGCCATCACTGCAAGGAGATTGTCAAGACAGGCAAAAACTATGGAAAACAACATCCCACATAGGGGATGGATTGCCGTCTAGTCTACATGTTCTTGAGCATCTTTGGAACCATGACAAATGAAAGGGAAATGTCAGAGAAGGCCAAGTGGCTGAGGAAGAAGTACATGGGGGTGTGGAGGCGAGAGTCCAGCCTGATAAACAAGATGATGAGCAGGTTCCCCAGCACCGTGGTCAGGTACATGCCCAGGAACAGGGCAAAGAACAAACCCTGCTGCTCTGGTCGGATGGGGAGCCCAAGGTAGAGGAATTCAGACATTCTGCTCGGGTTCTCAGACCTCTTACTGCTCTTCTATATGCTAGGGATGAAGAAGGCTTGGGAATGTCACAAACCTAGAAAAGATGATCAGGACCATCACATCTCATACTGTAATTCTGAGGGAAAACAAGGAATATATATATATTTGCTGAGGAAGACTGGCCCCGAGCTGACATCCGTGCAAATCTTCCTCTACTTTTATATGTGGGTCTACTTTTATATGTTGCGGAGCAATAGTGTAGGTCCACCCTCGGGATCTGAACCCGTGAACATGGGCCACCAAAGCAGAATGAACCAAAATTAACCACTATACCACAGGGCCAGCCCCTAACAATGAATTTTTAAATACATTGCTATTAATTTCTCACACCCATGGATGCATGCATCTTCCCTCTATCCCAGTCCGGCTCCAGGAAAACATCACACCCAAAAGCAACCAACAAGACGTCTTTGCACAGAAGCAATTGAATGTTCACTGCTTTCTTGAACCATTATTTATTAAACATTGAATCTGAACATGGACCTCTACTAAGGACTGAGGAATGCAGCAGTGAACAGAAAGACAAGGTCCCTGCCCTCTGTGAGTGTAGATCTTGATGAGCATAGAGGGATGATTCACTACACCAAATCAGAGCCAAATCATAATTCAATGTGGCAGAAATAGTAGAATAGCCTCTGCAAACTGGTATCAGTCGTTTCTGGCTTACAGTAATGTGAGACTCCAGTGCTGTGGCCGCATTGTTGGAGCATTGTCACACTTTTCCTGTGAACCTGGCTGGGTCCCAGTGACCTAGAGCTGTAAACTCAGAGTCATTTTAGAAATGAGTGGTCATTTAAAACTGTTTGATGCCAGAAAACTCCCAAGCCAGAGTAGTCCACATACTATCTTTCACAAGAATAGTGGACTTTTTGGTGAGCATTTGGGTACTAGGCTAAGGACTTTACTTACATTTCCTCTTTAAATCCAGACATCAACCTCTCATTCCCAGATTTTTAAAAAATCTATTGAGCTGCCTAAGAATTAATGTTCTTCCCCCTATAGTAGCTCTTAGGAAATAGAAACACAAATGATATAAATTCTATATATATACAAAGTATATATACCTACTACCATTTTCTGTAGGTTAAAAATTATAACAAATTGACTAATTTATGCAGTTCTACCTAATACTACTGTGTGATCAGAGACCACCCTCTCAGCCACTACCCATGGAAACTTCCCTCATCATTGGTTAGGAGCACCAGACAACCTGTGTTGCTTTAGGGTTGCAAAGAAGCCAGTGTAGTTCAAAATGTTTTTGGTTCTCTGCTAGATTGTTCCCATAATTGATATTGATCTATTTTCCAATTGCAAACAGACTCTCACAGTCCGTTATCATTTATTCAAAAATAAATATTTATTGAGGGCCTGTAAGTTTCATGAGGTAAGTGTAAATACCTCCATTTTATAGACTGAAAGCTGAGGCCAAGGAGTTAAGTGATTTCCCAAGGACTCTCAGATATTGGTGGCGGTTCTGCACTCTAACTTCACAAAGCATGATGCTAATTTGTCTTTACCTGGAACATTAAGTGAAGAGTTGAAACTCTGAGTACTCAGTCACTCTCAGGTATATGAAAATCATAGCAGATCCTTTTTAGAAACAGGGAGTTGCTTGGAGCTTTGGGTATCTCAGTCAATGGTGCTCCAGAGGAAGGGCAGTGAAGGAAATATTTGAGTCATGGGGGAAAATGAGAAGCCCCCAAACATACATACAAATCACCCCCCCAACACACACACACACACACACACACACACACACACAGACACTACCGATTTGAGGACTCCAGTCACCTGTGACCAGTTCCCAGCCTAACGGAAGGAGAGACAGTATGTGCTTCAGCTCATAAACACTCATATACATACATACAAGTCATAAATAACACACAAAGTGAGACATACACAACACACTACGATGTACCACTCACCCACAAATGCACTCACAATGCACATCAACACGCCTGCCACAGGACACACCCGGTAAACATGCAACTCACCACATATACATAACTCATCACTGTACAAACACATGGTCAAACACACACACGGCCACACACAATGCAAAAACCTCACAAGAAACTCGCACAAACACACATGCACACTCAGCCACACACTCACTACAAGCAGCACTCACACTCCTGTTTCTGAGAAGCGTGCTTTGGCCCCTTCTGTCCCACACCCTTCCCGGGAAGGCAGCCAGTGTGAGGCAGTTAAGCCTGTTCACACAGGCAGTCATTAAACCACCAACAACCCATGCATGTGGTAACATACACATGGTAACATACACACAGACAAAAGCAAGAAATACACATTCCTGCTCTCACACATGAGTGTGCCACCCACAAACACAGCTGACACATACACCAGCACCCTGGTCAGCAGAGGTTTGAGCCCTCTCTGACTTCAGTTCCTTGGTGAGGTCAGGCGTTTTCTTCTCCAGCAGTGGAGATAATAATCTCTTTCTTGATGCTGGGCCCTCATTCACTCAGTTGTGACACCCACCCAGTGTGGGAAATGTCCCTGTCATAACAACAGAGGGTAAGCATTTATTATCACAGGCATGAAACAGAAGTCCCTTAATCACACATTAAGAGATTGACAACTTGGTGTATATGCACTAAAATGGAGCCCAGATTGGGTCGAAGTCAGCAAAAGAATCAGGCTGTGAGTCGCATACATAGTAGACACACACACACACAACTATCAAACAACATGAACAGAAGCATACACAATGCATGCAGACACACACCCATGAACACAAAATCACACAAACCCACAAACACACAGGCAGATCCATCACCAAGTGCAGATTTCCAGCTCCCTCTGACCTGTTCTCATTGTTGTTGCGCTCAGACACCTTCTGCTCCAGGGTGTTGCCCAAAACCTCAGCTTCTCTTCAGGAGACTCAGTATCCAGACAAGCAGAAGATATCTGTGGCCTCTCCACTTCTACAGATTCATATTCTTTAACCAGCTCCAGAGAAATGAATAAAAAAATAACAGTTTAATTACCAGCAAGAGAACTGAAACAACATCCCCAAGGTTTTGGCTAAAAAGATTTATTTTAAATGTTATTTTGAAATGATCTCAGACTTAAAGTTGCAAAAATGATACAAAAAAATTCCTACCTAGGCTTCACCCAGATTTCTCTAATGGTTAACATTTTAGTCTGTTTACTTATATATGTACGTATATTTCAGGCATAGATTTTTGGCATGTCTACCACACGGCACATTATCAGAAGGCATATAGTGTCAATTTTTCCAATTACTGGTGATTTTATCCTTGGTCAATTGGTTAAGGTGGTACCTGCCAGGTTCTCTACTGTAAAGTTACTATTTAACCTTTGTGATTAACAAGAATCATTTTGGTAGATATTTTTAGACTATATAACCATAATTTTTTTCCTTTTGAAATCTCATTCACTATATTTAGCATCCATTTGTGATTCTTATATGACTAAATTATTGCAAACGTCATGGCCAAAGGATGAGTTTCTAATTCTCTCATTTCTTCTATGTTTATCAGTTGTGTTGGCTTGTAAGAAGAACTTTCCACCAGCTTCCACTTGTTTGATTTTTTATTAATTTATTCATATTATTATGGACTCATGGATTCTTGTTTATTTGAGTCATAATCCATTTCTGGTCTTGTTCATTTTGAAGCTCACATTCTTCCAGATTTGGCCAGTGGCAGCCCCTTCAAGCCGGCTCTGTGTCCCCATGGTCTGTTGAGCACTTTTTATTTTCAGGCTCAGAAAAATTTTCTTGGATAATCTTATATCCTGGCCCCAGCTTGGAATAAGCCATTTTGCTATGTAATCTTGGTCCTTTTTAGAGGAGAATGGTAAAGAGCAAATTTGGCATTGAATGTGTTCATTTCTTTCAAGCCCTCTAAATGATCTCAGAGGATACAGCCAGGAATTATATATAAAAGAAACACTAGTAGTAGAAACTAGAAACTAATAAAGTAAGGGTATGCTTACCATAGGAGGGGGTCAGGAGTGGAACAGAAAGAATGGGGGATGGGAACAGTACAGATGTTGATATATAATATATAAATTTCAATCTATTTATAGATTTTTAAACCATGAGCTCAATTTGATATCTCCAATTCTAGTTTGACACCACAGAGTATTTTTTTTTTTAACCTCTACTTTCCCATGTACATGACACCTTTCCCCTGATAAGGAAATTTTTAATAAATATATTAAAGTATATGCTGTGGGCCTTTTGTTCCAAACTTGATTTGGCCTGAATTTTATTTGAACCAAAGAAGCCTGACTTACGGCCTGTCAAACATACATAGTACATGTGCTTTAATCAAGTAAAGAATGTACTTTTTAATGATTAGAATAAATGTCTCCCTTTCTATGATGCCAGGGGTCATGTTAACCTACTGTGTACATGTTAATTGTAAAGAACACCTCCTTGAACACTTGAAAGAATGTACTCGGGTCATGCTTGATGTATGTATCTTTGTTTTCAAAAGGTATATAACCATCCTGAAAATTTCTCTTTTCCTGAGTGCTTTCCTCCCTTGCAAAGGATGTAACTCCAGGGCAATAGTCCTCAGTTTGGCTCAAATAAAACATTTTTCTTTGCTTTGCTATAGAATGATTATTGATTATTTGCATCGACATTTCTCAGTGAGACAGACAGACCACCTGGAGCCTTCTTAGAACCAGCACTTGGTACCAGCACAGGCCCATGGTGCCCTTTCAGCTTCACAGCACTATTCAGATGTTTTGGTGAGTTCTCCTGAAATCTGGACTTCCTTATTTGAGTTGACAGTCCTGACTTTTATTTGAGCTGCTTCCAGACATAAGATTTAATATCTTAAGGGTGCACCGGTAGTTTTCCTAGGTAAAGGGAACCTAGGGGGAAATTTGGAGTGAACTGGGCTGGCTGAACTTTCAATTTGGCTTTAAAAATTAGAGAAGATTTATGCTTATAAAGTCTGAACAAATTCACTGACAGCAAAATGAGAGGCTGAACTCATTCAGCTCCAAAGGAAAAGGACACTTGTTCCTTCCAGTTGTAAGGCATTCTCAGGCAACTGAGAATCTAGTGGAAGTTTCTGAGGTCAATCCCCACAATGTGCAGTGGTCCCATAGGGAACTCCTTTATGAGCATTCACATTAAGTAATTGATGACTCTTCCAGGGACACCCATGTAAGGATCGGTCATCCAGTGTTCTGAGCCCTTAGAGTAGATTTAGATGGCTGGCAGGAGAAACTGAGACATGTAAGATAATGTTCATAGCCTTTTAGGAAGTGACACTCACATGCAGCACACTTTTGACCCACTACACTGCCCTTAGGAATTGTTCAGACTTTATATTAAAATGAAACTAAAAGAAAATGGGAAACTGCACTTCTAAAGCCGACAAGCTCCTGGACGGACAACCACCCACTGGAGCACCAGATGGTCTTATGTACAATATGTACAGAGCCTTTACTTGGAAGTAGTTAACAAAATGTGAAAATTTAATAAAAGATAATTTAGCTCTTAGATGGCCAATGGGGAAACCCTACTCTAAGTCTTCTTTGGCAGAAATGCCTTTTTCGGGTACTCCAGCTGGCTACAGGTATAAGAAATATGAGGAGAATAGCTGTATATGGCTCAATCTTTCGATCAAGACAATCTGGGTTAATTTAAAATTACAGTGGCTTCTTTGGGACTCCCTTGAGCTTCCAGAAGTTGTCTTTTTGTACACCAGATTTGATAACCTTGGAGCAGACAGATTAAATGCATCTTTAATCTCTAAAGAGTCAAGTGTGCCACCTTCCAGCACACCTACTCAGAAACTAATTGTTCTGGAAGTTGTAAATATTTACAAATAACGTCAAAATCTTACTAAGGTGGCTTCATATCCTGAGAGCTTGGCTTGGTAATCGGTAGGCTGGGGGCTACAAAATGTGGTCGGAAAAATTGTGGGTTGCATCCCACTTACAGTCAGATTTGGTTAGACAGAAATGTGAGTTGAACTGTATTTGCGGCTAAGGTCCTAACAAACTGCCACCAGCCTCAGGGAAATTACTTTGGCCATTAGAAGGAACATTCCATTTATATAACATCATTTAAGAATTGCACTTAAAAACAAAGGCTTAAAAATTCCAAAAATAGCCTTATTGAAAGTTTCATAGCAAAAGCTAATAAAAGATTAAGTTATAAGAAGTGCCTAAAATAAAAGACTATACAAACGTCTCTTAAGTTAATGGTTTTACAGACACCCCCATGTCCATCTGTGAAGGAGGGGTTCGTATGAGAACCTCCCAGAGCTAACAAGACTCTGAGAGATTTTCTGGGAAACTGCTCAGTTATTCTCTTACACAGTCAGGGAGGAAACTAAAATTAAATTTAATAGAGTTGTTTAATACTACCAGAAATGTTTACTGTTTGTCCAGGCTGAAACTTGACAAAATATTTGAAAGGATTTAGCAACTTATGATCAGAAATTGGCCAAATTGGAAGCTAATATTCAGATCCTGATAGGAATTTTTATAGGCCTTCTTCGCTAAGTTAAAATAAAACTATGTACCCAGAGGGAAAGCAACAAATTAGGGATGACATAGTTAGATAGGTAGATCAAGCTATGATGTCATTTACGTTACAGCTCAATTTCTGAGGAATTGAGAGAAACTGTCCTTATCTTACAAATCTTTGCAAAACTGGAAATGCAGCTCTAGAAGCAAGTCACACTCCAACCATTCCCTTTCACCAATCCCAAACCCTCTCCTATTTATCTCAAAAAGATCATAACCTCTCTGGGAACTGTTATCTAGACCATCACCAATTCACAAGCAGAAAATTTTAGTTTATTCTATCTGCCAGGAACATAGTTTGCATCCAACTATTCTTTTATAAATTAGTGAGTTTTGTATTGTACCTGATTCACAGCAAAAATTTAAGAAAAACAATTTAAGGTCTCTGCTTGCTTCTGTCTATGTATCTATGTAACTCTGTACATGTGTGTTATATATTTGTGATATTTTTCAACCTCCACGTGATATAATTTCTAAAATGGTTCTATTCAATTGGCTTAGAGTAAGTGCTTACATAAGTTCTTTCTATATGTAATATAAACTAACCCAAATATTTTTCAGGTTAACATAATATAAAATAATCCTTGGTAAATGAAAGCTTATTTAAGTTTGTTGATTTGATTGAAATAAAAATGTCTTAAGAATTATCAGCATTGCATATGATGCAGACATGCAACCTTCATTCATGTTTATTAGTCAAATAAGCTCATGTTATCTCTGTTACAAAATTTGTCAGCAAAAATAATAACTTAGAATGATAGCTGATTTTGTCTAGTGTTTCATGAAGTTTTTGTAGGAAATCTAAACACAAATATTGGGAACAAATAAACTAATTACATGTAATTAAGATAAATGTTTTTGAGTGAATCTTTTAATAATAATTATATGTTATAGTATATGCACTTAAACATGACTTTTTAAACTTTTAATAACTTGAAAACTTAGAGTTTTGCTAAATTAAGTAAAATGATATAAATTTATTAAGTATCTAGGTCATTTCCACATGAGATAAAATATTAGACATTAATTATTAAACATTGATTTATCTACATTTGCCTACTTATTACAGAGAAACTAGAAAAATACTTGGGTTTACTAATTGACGTGTTTTGTGCCACCCTGAAAAATTTTCTGAGAGAGAGCAGGTGTTTCCAGATAATATGTATAAGCCTAGGTAATTAATGTAAAGAATAAGGGTAACATCTCTGTATTCAAGGAAAGTAAGATGTATATTTTCAGTAAAAAGGTATAAGGAATGGAGATATTTTTGTTTGTTTGTTTTGTTAAGAGAGCTAAATTTGTCCTAAAGTACTAGGAAGGCTGGAAAACATGGGACAAATTCTGAATGTAAAATAGAAATTTATAGAATGTTTGTGGAAGAGAAACCCTGAGGAAAGAGTTTTGTGCATGGTCAAGTTGGCTAAGATTGAAATGAATTTAATTAAGTAAATGATTTCAATATCAAGGGTAAGCTGGTGCAAAAATAAGAATTTTGATTTATTTCTCTTACAAGGATAATTTTCTTTGATATTTAGTCTGCTCCTGATAAAGAAACTGTGAAAGATTTTTTTCTTTACCTTTGAGTAGTCTACCAAAACAGCAGGAATTTTATTTTTTATCAAAATTAATTTCCTGTGTTGTTTTTATCAGGTCTTTAATCACAAGAGCTAAGGTTTTTCTTACAACTATTTAAATTTCTGTATTTGCCTGAAAACCTTTAACTGTCACCATGGTTAAACAGATAACTAAGCATTGTTTCACGATGACCTATGACTCTATTTGACCAAGTGTTCTAAAATCTTTAGATATTTTTGACAAACTGCCCAAAATTCAAATTCAAAATGAAGCCTTTTGGGGCCAGCTTGGTGGCATGGTGGTTAAGTTCGGTGCACTCTGCTTCACTGGCCTGGGGTTCACGGGTTCAGATCCCAGGCATGGACCTATACCATTCATCAAGCCATGCTGTGGTGGCAACCCTCATACAAAATAGAGGAAGATGGGCACAGATGTTAGCTAAGGGCCACTCTTCCTCAAGCAAAAAGAGGAAGATTGGCAACAGGTGTTAGCTCAGGGCCAATCTTCTTCAAACACACAAAAAAATAATAAAATGAAATAAAGCATTTCTTTTGACCTAAAAGTAACTGAGAGGGCTGGCCAGGTGGTGTAGCAGTTAATTTTGTGCATTCCACTTTAGTGTCCCAGGGTTTACTGGTTCAGATCCTGGTTGCAGACCTACTCTCCACTCATCAAGCCATGCTGAGGTGGCATCCCACATAGAAGAACTAGAGGGACCTAGAACTAGGATATACAGCTATGTACTGGGGCTTTGGGGAGAAAAAAGAAAAATAGGAAGATTGGCCACAGATGTTAGCTGAGGGCCAATCTTCCTCAACACACACACAAAAACAACAAGAACAAAATAATAAAGAAATAAAACAAAGTGAGAATTTCAGCGAACCCCTGGGACTTTTCAAATAATTTGTTTTCACTTCCTATAAAGAGGGAGATATTAAATTATGGGGCATGTTAAATTGTATGGAAAGCATTGTAAAATAAATGATGATAAACCTCCTTAAGTTATATAGTTTGGATAAATGTTATTAATATAAGAGTTTTACAACATACCTAAAATTTTTTATCTCTCTTGGTTATCAGTGATAATTCTAGTTATTATTCTAAAATTTCATGTCACAGAAATAACCAAATTTCCTTGTCAATTGCATTATAATGTTAAGTCCTTTGTCATCTATAGCTATTGTTTTTTGTGTGTGTGTATGTGAGGAAGATAGGCCCTGAGCTAACATCTGCCAATCCTCCTCTTTTTGCTGAGGAAGACTGGCCCTGGGCTAACATCCATGCCCATCTTCCTCCACTTTATATGGGTCACCGCCACAGCATGGCTTGCCAATGGGTACTGTGGGAGATCAAGATTTGGCCACCCTGAAATCTATCTCTTTACCTTGGTTGTTTTTTTCAGGGACATTTGACTTTTCTCACTAACTGTCTAAAGAATTTGACATGGTGGCTCTTTTTTAGAACAGATTTATCATGACTGTTATAAAGATAATGGAGGGTAAATGTTATAATAGGAAAGGCACCAACAAGCCCTTCTTATCAGAAGTTTTGTCTCTCTGGCCATATTTTTTGGATGACCCTGTGAGGAGTTGCCAGACAATCATTTACATTTATAAGGGAAATCTCTATTTGTAAAGGTATCTCTTTTTCTGTATTGGGAAGAGGGGGGATGAGCTTATTTTTAGAGACTTATTAATGTGGAAGGTGAGGCCTTGGGACTGTATAATAAACTTTATTCTTGTTTATTGTGCTTTAGTGGTAATCTCCTGTAACTGACTCCCCCAACCCCCAAAATCCTCCTTTCTCATTGGCTGAACATAGTATTTAAGATGAGAATTTCTGTTATTGTGTTGAGAAATGCAGTGTCCCTGCTTTCTCCCATGTATACAGGTTATTAAATTTGGTATTATTTTCTCCTGCTAACCTGTCTTGTTAATTATTTGGCCAGCCATAAAAACCTTAAGGAAAAGGGCAAAGGGAGATTTCTCCCTCTTCCCCCGACAGTTTTGGCGAGCCAGCCAGGAGCCACACTGGCTGGCAAGTTGCCTCCTCTGGCTGGAAGACCTGCCTTCTCCCTGGACTACTGCAGATGATGAGATACGGGAACGCCTGACGAAAGCTGGCAAAAAGGTAAGACTTCTTACCATGTCAGCCTCCTGGAATCTCTATCTGCGGAGTCCAGCGAAAGGATATGGTGAGAATTTTTTTCTCTTTCTAAATTTAGATTGGCAAGAAAAAATATTTGGGAAACTAGTTTCTTGTGCTTTTAGTGACTCTTGGTTTAAATTTAGTAAAATACTCTTGGTTTTGATCTTGATCCCTTTTCCTCCCAGAGGTAGTCTCTGTTTTTCTCTTTTGTCTGTGTCTTTCGTCATAAGAAAAAAATACCATAGGGTAAGACACAGGCATGGGCCCTATAAGCCTGCTGTCCGGGCCGGCCCCACAGACTGGTGAGTTTGCGGGTCTCACCAGACCGGCGTCTACAAACTTTGCTGTGGGTTAATATGCATATGAAGTGAAGGTCATTGCCAAGGGCATCTTGGAAGCCAAAAAGGCCGCAAATTTGGTGGGCACGGGTCGAGCAGTTAAGAGCCATTAGGGCGCTCGCCACTTTCAGAAGACTCCCGTGACAAAATAAGTTGGGTCACGGAATGGGGTAAATGACACAGGTCCCCCGCCAACTGCAAGAAAATGTCCGTGCAACAACGAGGTACTCTGTAAAGCACACAGTCCCCAACCCCGCGGCACCTCCCCCTCTAGGTATTATTCTGGCTCCAAGAGACCTAAGGCGTGGCTAAAGCTGTCATTGTGCACATAAAAAAAAAAAAAAAAAAGATGAGGTTTTTCCTTCTGTCTTGTTCTGTGTCCTGAGAAAACTTGGCTTTGTGACAAATGAAAATATTCTCCTTGGTCTCCACCATACAGAAGGTGCATTTACCGGGGTGCACCTTGGTGGCCAGTCGAGTAGACTGGGGTTCCGAACTGTCTCTTTGTCCAGCTGTGCCAAGCTCTCGGGGGAATTTGTCATAAAGGGCGCAGTCCGTAAGGGCTTTTGTCGTCTTAACCTCCGTTGCTTGTTAGTGCTAAAAAATCCCATTCCAATATCGCCTGCCCGGTGTCACAGATTAGCGGGTCTGTGACTGGAGGCGTCCCACACTATTGTGAGAGACCGGAGACACCGTTTTCACTACACCATCCTTACCACCTGTGCAACGAAGGTCTTTACTTTTTCTGAATATCTTTGGGAGTGAATTCTGTAGATCACGGGGGCTACATCATCTGCGCCCTCACCAGGGACGTCTCTTGCGTCCATGGTAGATTTATTCTAAGCGTGGAAAGTTACCTCCGGGTCTTTCCTTAAAAAGGCTTATTGGTTCGAGTCACTATTAGAATAAATATACAAATGAAGATCCTACTCGTCAATGGCCAGACGACGGATCCTTTGAATTAGAAAAACTTCTAAATTGGGGGAAAAAAAAAATTTTTTTTTTGAGAACTCTCACATAGTTGTTTAATTGGTACCTAAGAAAAAAGGCCAAAAAAAAAAAAAAAAAAGGAAGGGAAAAATTTGACTAGCCTTAAGACCTTGACTCAGGTTACAATTAAATTGAGAACATATAAAAGTGTACATGTTGATAAGATTATAAAAGTTAGAATGTTTGAGCTAATTTTATATAGAGGTTATATCAACTTTGCCTGAGTATGTTTTAAAATGTCTGACTGGGAATGCTTCCCTGGTCCAAAATTAAAAGACCAAGACCTACTGATAAAAATTTTAATGATAACTATGTCTAAAGGTATAAGAGGTGATGAAATTTACATAAAATTTTATAAGAAAAAACTGATGTTATTTCTATTACAGAACTGGTTAACAAAAATAATAATTTAAATGATGGCTAATTTTATCTGATGTCTTATAAAGTCTTATAGGCAATCTAAATAATTATTGAAAATAAGTAACTAAATAGTTGTAAAAAAGATGAATGTTGGGTAAACTTTAAACAATAATTATGTGTTATGGTGGTTACAGCTTCCAAACTCTTTTTGATGACTTTTAGAGTTTTGCTAAATTTTATAAAATATGAAAAAAATTCTCTGAGTATCATCATTTCCAAATAACATAAGATATTAGACATTAATTGCTAAATATACATTTGTCTACTTTTGGCTTTTCATTACAGGAAAACTAAAAGGTGTTTTGGGTCTATTGGCAAACATGTGTTTTATTAAAAGATTGTACTATAAAGTAACATATTTCTAGAAGTTATAAAGTGTTCATAAATTTTCCAATCCACAGAATGCTAATATAAAAAAAAAATTTATAACTGCTTACTTAGTTTTTACTTAGAAGTCAAAGTCTATAAGGGTTAAAATTTCTAATTAATATATGTGATTGAAGCTACTAAATATTAAAAAAAAATGTCTGTGTACAGAAAAAGTAAGATGTATAAAAAAGGTACAAAAATTGGAAATATTTTGTTTGATTGATTAAAAAAGATAAATTTGTCCTCAAGTACTAGAAGAGAAAAAAAAAGACATGGGACAAATTCTAAATGTAAAAAGAAAGTTATAAAAGGTTTGGGGAAGAAGAATTCTGAAAAAAGAGTTTTTACATGGTCAAGTTGGCTAAAATTAAAATAAATTTAATTAAGTAAATGAGTTTTAATATCAAAAATAAGCTGGTACAAAATTATAATTTAGTTTTATTTCTCTTAAAAAGATGATTTTCTTAAACTTGATAAAAAAGTTATTTTCTTTACCTTTGAATAAGTCTACCAAAAAAAAAAAACAAAATAAAAACTGTTAAAATAATTTCCTGTGTTCAAAAGACTGAGGTCTCTCTATTAAGGCTTTTTAGACTGTTAATGCTCTGTTTGCTTTGACTTTTTATATTTCTGACAATCTCCCCAAAATTCATATCTTAAATAAAGTCTTTTTTTTTTACTTTTTTTCTTTGAGAATTTTCAAAGGGCCCTGAAACTTCTCAAAGAAATTTGCTCTCTTCCTATAAGGAAGAAGACAAAGAAACTTACTCTCTACCTATAAAGAAAAAGATACTAAACTTATTAGACTTATTCAATATGTTAAATTACATAAAAAACATTGTGAGACAAGTAATGATAAGCCTGCTTAGGTGATATTTTGTGGGTTAATGTTAATGATATAGGCGTTTTAAAATTATATAACATTACTAAAATGCTGATCTGTCCTGATTATCAGTCATAATTCTGGTTATTATTATTTTAAAGTGTTGTATGTCACAAAATTAACCAAATTTCTCTGTCAGTTGCCATTTTGAGGTCTTGTTGTTTACAGATTTATTTCTTTGCTCTAATGCTTTTACAAAATGTTTCAACTTCAAAAAATTCATAGAAAGGTCTCTGACATTTACACTGGAGTACAGGTTTCTGACAAACTTTCTGATCATAAAACTGAACTTAGTAAAAAATTACAGAAATCTGATAGAGAAACTGACTTCATGAAGCTGCTAACAAAAAGACTGGGATCGAGAATAGATTACACAAGACTGAATAAACTGATAAAGATGATTATAATTTTTATGATTTTTCATTTAAAATATTGCTGAATTTTTAATGTTTTGTTTTTTTCAGATTTAAAGAAAACTTTTTCTTGTTTCTCCTGCACTAGCTATGACTTATAACAATTTAGTAAATGATATTTTTATAAGTACAATGAAAATATATATCTTTTTCTCTCTACCTGATCCCTCCAAGATTTAAAAACTCTTAATAAGTGAATACTGTTGTTTTCACGACAATATAGTTATTTACATAAGTTCAATAAAAATCTGTTCTCCTTATAACAGGACACAATTAAAAACGCTGGTTATATTACCAAGGTTGTGACTAAAACATCATATTTGCGATATAACCATACAGCTTTTGAAAAATGAAAATTAGACTTTATAGAATAAAGCCACGTAAAAATATTGGCCTGGTACCTTATGTTCCAAGCAACACTTACCAAGATATGTAAAGAATGTCACTTATCTGGCAGGTACAAAGAACCTCGAAATATTTTGGGGAAACCTCAGAAGAAAAAAATTCACCCAAATCTATAAATATTACAGGCGAAGTCTGATGACAAAATCCTTGGCTTGGCTTTCCTGGCCTAGAGAGGCCTTTAAAGTTAAATCTGAGATTCCTTATAAAAAGTTCCAACAAAACAGATTTAAAAAAACCTATGTGATCAATTGCTATTCTTGCTGTACTTATGTAAATAATTGGGACAACTATATTAAAACTAGACATTTTACAAACTAGTTAGTTTTAATTTGGCTATCTTTGATAAAAATGAGGGTGATTTTAGAAAAAAAATTATATTTCAATAAAAACTATAGTATACATTTGCGGATATTAGATCCTAGTTTTGTTAATTGTCTTTTAAGGTTTTTTGTTTTATATCTGTTGACGGGACTAGATCCTGATTTCTTCTAGTCTCCTGAAATATCTGGCTACAGATGTCCAAACTAACGTTTTTGATTTTTTTTCCATCATTTTCATTTAAAATCACTGAAAACTGAACCTGCTTTTTTTTTCCTAAAGCCTTACAAACTGAAGTTGATAGACTCGATATAAACTTAAGAGATGACTTGATGACACCATCAGAGACATTTTAAACTACAAAAGATACTTTGCCGCTGACATCTAAAAATCTTCTTAACTGGCTGTTCTCTTATCTCAAACTCGTTTCTAATTTGCTCCAACCATTAACCTTGTTTTTCTTTTGTTTACATAAAAATGCTTCTATTAAATTCTTGATTGCTTGCTTCCATAATATAGGCGTAACCTTGAGAGCCCACCTACATCACCACCTTCCAAAATAAACTTAATTGAACTGATCTATTATCAAGACAAAAAAATATATTCAGTGAGATGAAACAGCCTACCAACTCAGCTTCTGGACTATGAAACTTCTTTAAGTTTCAAAAGGACTGTGAAACTTTTAGTTTCAAAGGCGGGACTGTGGGAGATCAAGGTTTGGCCACCCTGAAATCTGTCTCTTTACCTTGGTTGTTTTCTCTAGGGACATTTGACCTCTCCCACTAACTGCCTAAAGAATTTGACATGGTGGCTCCTTCCTAGAACAGATTTATCATGACTGCTATAAAGATAACGTAGGGTAAATGTTATAATAGGAAAGGCACCAACAAGCCCCTCTTATCAAAAGTTCTGTCTCTCTGGCCACATTCTCTGGATGACCCTGCAAGGAGTTGCCAGACAATCATTTACATTTATAAGGGAAATCTCCATTTGTAAAGGTATCTCCCTCTCTGTATTGGGAAGAGGGGGGATGAGCTCATTTCTAGAGACTTATCAATGTGGAAGGTGAGGCCTTGGGACTGCATAATAAACCTTACTCTTGTTTACTGTGCTTTAGTGGTAATCTCCTGTAACTGATTCCCCCAACCCCCAAAATCCTCCTTTGTCATTGGCTGAACATAGTATTTAAGACGAGAATTTCTGCTATTGTGTTGAGAAACGCAGTGTCCCTGCTTTCTCCCATGTATACATGTTATTAAACTTGGTATTATTTTCTCCTGCTAACCTGTCTTGTTAATTATTTGGCCAGCCATAAAAACCTTAAGGAAAAGGGCAGAGGGAGATTCTCCCTCTTCCCTCGACAGTTTGTTGGTGCGTGCCTGGGATCCAAACCAGCGAACACCGGGCCGCCACAGCGTAGCACCAGCACTTAACTGCTTGTGCCACCGGGCCAGCACCGATACTTATTTTTACCCTGATGATTTTGCAAAATGTTTCATCTTCAGATTCATGGCAAGATTCGCTTACTCTAGAAATCAGGTTTCTGATGAGCTTTCATATCATAAAATTGAACTAGGTAAGAAATTGCAGAACTCTAATGGACAAACCATTGGCTTCATAAAACTGCTAACAAAAGATCAAGATCAAATATTAATAACATAGGACTACATAAACCAAGGAGAATGCTCTAATGTTTTGTTTTTCCATGTTTAAAGAAATCTTTTCTCTTAAGACATCAATAATTTGGTAATACATGCCTTTGTAAACAAAGATGAAATATTTATTTTTCTCCCTTCCTGATCCCTCTGGGTTCAGAACCTCTGAGTGAATATTCTTGTTTTCACTTATATAAATAATCAGGGCAAGTTTTCTTTTCTTTTCTTTCTTTTCCTTTTTTTTTTTTTTTTTGGTGAGGAAGATTGGCTCTAAGATAACACCTGTTGCCAATCCTCCTCTTTTTGCTGAGGAAGATTAGCCCTCACAGATGTGCCCATCTTCCTCTATTTTGTATGTGGGACATGGCCACACATGACTTGATGAGCCGTGCATATGTCCACGTCTGGGATTCGAACCTGCAAACCCCGGGGCAGCCGAAGTGGAGTGCGTGAACTTAACCACTACACCACCAGGCCGGCCCCCAGGCCAAGTTTTTAATGTAGACACATTAGTTATACTGTGATTATCTTTGGTAAAAATCAGGATAATTTTGGAGAGAAAATCATGTTGCACCTTTGTAGATGTTGGATTCTAGTCCTGTTAATTGTCTTTGACATTTTGTTATATATCTTTAGACTGGACTCCCCTGGAATAAGATATCGCCTTTGGTCTTGCCAACTACTTGTTGTGCCCCATTTGGAAAACATGAACTGACCCAACATGGGATGGTCACTGGCAGATCAGTGTCTGCTGGTACACAAACTTCTGTGATCCCTTGTTGTCTTTTGCTAGTATGACCAGCTACTGTAAGTCTCTAATGTCTTATACTCAAGCCTATCATCAAGATAAAGAAGTTTCCTGGATTCAAATTTATAGGATCCTGTAATTCACATAAGTGTTAAATCACAGCTTTGGTACCTAAACTTATAACAAGTTACACCTATGATGTTGTTCCAGTAGTAGGAATAGAAACCACTTTAAATTCTACCAGAATTCTCCCTTCTGGTGGGAGATGGGCCTTATTATCAAATAATTTTTACTAGACTCCTATAACCACTCAAATCTGTGAATTTCGACAAGCTATGTGGCTATGCCCCCAAACAGCAGCAGAACCTTGAATTTTCCTCTAATTGGCCTATAACAAGCACACCTATGCAAACAAATATACGGTATGTGGGTGAAGTCAAAATTTTGTTGAGAAAGTTTATAAAATACCTGTTTCATACTTTCTGACCTGTATTGTAATCAAAGAACTTTTTATTGTAATTTTACTGCTGTATGGTGTAATACCAGCTTTGCTAGTCAAATAGAACTGCCTAAGATAATAAGACATATACTAATATTGATATTGATGATGAAATGTTTTGGGAATTAGAACTGTATCCATTATAAGATGTAATTTCAATGAAATCTAACTGGCCTGAAAAATCTTTACAAGTGACAACTGAAGAAGTTGTTACTATATTAAACCAGTCTTCCCAAACTTATTATAAAATACACATAACAGTGGATAAAGGAGGCAAACAAATAATTTAGTACAAAATTGCCAAAATACGTGTAACGGATGCTTTGGTTTCTTCTCTTGTCTCTTTAAATCCGTGTCTACCTCACATTAGCTACTTTAAATACTGTGATTGGTTTATTATCATTGTTATTAAGCCTGTTCTATAGATGTTACAAACAACGTAATCAGAAAAAGTCATACAAAATCACACTTACAATGTTTGTGCAACAATTCAACCTAGTTGAAAATATATATAACCTATGAAATTACTTCCCCTGTCAGTGTGTTCCTCTGTGATTGTCAATTATATTCAGCTATTTCCCCCCAGAGTGGATTACTGGGTAGGTCAATTGAAATAAAGCCCAGCTGCAGGGACATGATGGACCCAGGGCAGGAAGCAACCACCCTGGCATTGAGTGACAATATTTAATCATCGATGTTTTCTATTGAAAGATTAATAATCAAAAGGAGGAAATGATATGGAAATTTTTATATATTAAAATATATGAGGAAGTCATTTTGGTTTGAACTTGGTTTGGCCTGAATTTTATTTGAACTAAAGAAGCCTGACTTACAGTCTGTCAGACATACACTGTCATCTGCTTTAATCATTACCATAAATTAAGAATATACTCTTTGAAGATAAGAATTAATGCCTCCCTTCTTATGATGGCAGTACTCTGTAAAGATAAGAATTAATGTCTCCTTTTCTGTGACACCAGGCTCATGTTGACCTGCTGTGTATCTGCTAATATGTAATGATCATCTTCTTGAAACCTTGAAGGAGTGTACCCCCTGATGCTTGATGTATGTATCTTCAATTGGAAATGGTATATAACTGTGCTGAAAATTGCTCTTCACCAGAGTGCCTTCTTCCCCTGTGAGAGGTGCTACTCTAGAGCTACAGTCTTCAGTTTGGCTCCAATAAAACTCTCTTCTTTTCTTTACTGTAGAAGGACTACTGATTATTTGCATCAACACCTTGATAGTGAGGAGTCATTCCCTTTTCCACAATATGTTTATTTGCTGAATATTTGAATACATATTAAGTAATTTCAGAATCTTGAACTCATGCCACTGTTAATGACAGACTAATTGTTGCTCAAAAACTTTGTTTATGGTTTTTTTTATTGTGAAAGTATATAGACAAAATCTGCATTCAAGAATTACTTAGGTTAGTTATTTCATGTTCCCCTTCAGTCTAATTACTGTGGTAATTTGATATATAGTTAGATTTGTTTTGTTTTATTTTACTTTGCTTTATTCCACACCCTCTTCCATTCATTGTTTAGTAGGTAAAAGATAATATATTCAAAATTATTCAAATAAATATACTTATCTCCCCATCTTTTCTACCCCATTCCCACCTATTTCCTGTAGGTAAGCAATCTCCTTGGTTCTGATTTATTCTTCTTGGTTTCTTTTTGCTCAAATGGGAAGATACATGTATATTTCATTTCCCCTTCACTTTTACACAAAAAATAGCATGCTATAAATGCTTTTTTACATATTGTTTGTTTTTGTTTGTTTGTTTATTGCAGTAACATTGGTTTATAACATTGTATAAATTTCAGGTGTACATCATTATACTTCTATTTCTGCATAGATTACATCATGTTCACCACCCAAATACTAATGACAACCCATCACCACACACATGTGCTGAATTATCCCTTTCACCCTCCTCCTTCCCCCCTTCCCCTCTGGTAACCACCAATCCAATCTCTGTCTCTATGTGTTTGTTTATTGTTGTTATTATCTACTACTTAATGAAGGAAATCATATGGTATTTGACCTTCTGCCTCTGACTTATTTCACTTTGCATAATACCCTCACATTGTTTTTTTTTTCCATTTAGCAATATATCCTGGAAATCTCTCTATGTTGAGTCATAGATATCTTTGTTATTATTTTTTCACATCTGCAAAGTACTTAATTGCTTTGATGTTCCATAGGATTTCTTTTTGGAGTCCTTGACTGAGATTGTGGTAAGGAACAAACGAAATGCCACCAAAAAGTATACCCCAAATCGTTAAAATGTTAATTTCATGTTATGTATATTTTAGTACAATGAAAATATTTTAAGGAGAAAGTAAGTAGTAATCACAACATAAAGCATAGAAACAAATAGTGAAATAATAATGTATGATTATTAAGTTGATAGATGGGGAATGGAATAATAAAATACATACTTAAATAATAAAAAGGAGAAAGAAACAAGAAAAGAAATATGAAACAGACGTCTCAAATAAAAAACGTAATAATACGAAAATATAGATTCAAATATACCATGATGACATTAGATATTAATAGATCAAATTCTCCAGAAATGTAATGATTGTCAATCTACATAAAAAGAGCAAAATCCAACTTGACACTGTTAACAATGGACACCTCACAAATATAAGGACATAGACAAGTTTAAAGTACAGTGATGGAAAATAAATTCCATGTAAATACTAACCAAAAGAAAGATGGTATGTCTATACTAATATCAAAAGAAGTAGAGGAGGAGCCAGTCTGGTTGCATAGTGGTTAAGTTTGCACTCTTTGCTTCAGCAGCCTGGGTTTCACAGGTTCGGATCCCGGGTGCAGACCTGTGCACCGCTCATCAAACCATACTATAGCAGGCATCCCACATGTAAAGTGGAGGAAGATGGGCACAGATGCTAGCCCAGGGCCAATCTTCCTCAGCAAAAAGAGGAGGATTGGCAACAGATGTTAGCTCATGGCTAATCTTCCTCACACACACAAAAAAAGTAGATGAGATATTAAGGTAGGAGCCATTTTAGAGACAGAGGAATATCTCCTAATTATAAATGCAGTGATGTGCTGCAAAATGCATTAAAAATGACTTTCTCTCTCTGTCTTTTTTTTTTCTTTACAAAGTCTTGGTTCATAGCATTTCCCAATTTCCATAGTGTCATAATTCCCATTATGGCAGATTTCAATCTACCAACATGGTGTCATAGAATACGGAGTTGGGAAGAAATGTGCATAACCGGTTCAAAGTCAAAGCAAGCCAGCTTCAGCAAGGTACAAAATAAAAGATTCAGTTCACCAGGATCTGTTCATGATGCCAGATCTGTGTGTCATTAGTAATGTAGGATAAAAAATACATGAAAATACTTAAAAACTGACATATCTAAAAGGAGAAGAAGACAAATCTAAAATTGTTATTGAACGACATGTTTTGTGTAAGATTTTGTATACATCTTTTGAGATGAATAACCAGAAAAAAATAATTACAAATAAAGAATATTTAACAATCCAAGTAGCAAACTTGACATAATTAACATGGTAACAACACTATACATGACAACAGGATGCATATTCTTTCAAGTTATATGGAATTGTCAACCACACAACAATTTTAGGAGATACATCTCACTGTGCTTGTGACTGCAATAAGATGATTTAGTGAATGTCACATAAAGAAGGTATCCCATTGGCAAATATTTCTAGGGCCTGTTTTATATCTCTGTTCCTCAGACTATAGATGAAGGGGTTCAGCATGGGGGTAACTATTGTATACATGACCGAAGCAATGATATCCTTGTCATTGGAGCCCCATGACAAAGATAAAAAATAAACACCTGCAAGTGCCCCGTAGTATAAAGACACCACAAAGAGATGAGAGCCACAGGTAGAAAAGACTTTAAAGAGTCTTTTGGTGGAGGGGACCCTCAGGACGGTGGTCCCTATATGGATATATGACCCCAAGATGCTACTCAAGGGCAAGAAGAAAAGTGTTCCTCCCTCAGTGAAGATGATCATCTCATTAATGGAAATGTCTGAGCAGCTCATCTTCAGGAGCACAGGGAGGTCACAGAAGAAGTGGGGGATGGTATTGTCAGCACAGAAGGACAGTTGGATCAAGAGGAGGGTGTGCAACAGGGCATGGGCACAAGAGAGGAACCAAGACCCAGCTACTAATGAGACACACAGCTCTTGCCTCATGATGGTGGTGTAGTGGAGTGGCTGACAGATGGCCACATACCTGTCATATGCCATCACTGCAAGAAGGAAATGGTCAAGACAAGCAAATATCAAGAAAAAATACATCTGAGAAATGCACCTCATATAGGGGATAGATTGTTGTTAAGTCTTCATATTCCTGAGCATCTTTGGAACCGTTACAGATGAAAGGGAAATGTCAGAGAAGGCCAAGTGGCTGAGGAAGAAGTACATGGGGGTGTGGAGGCGAGAGTCCAGCCTGATGAGCAGGATGATGAGCAGGTTCCCCAGCACTGTGGTCAGGTACATGCCCAGAAATAGGGCAAAGAACAAGCCCTGCTGCTCTAGCTGGATGGGCAGGCCCAGGAGGAGGAACTCAGACACGCTGCTCTGGTTCTCAGGCCTCATAATTCTCTTCTATATGCTGGGGATGAAGAAGATTTGGGAATCTCAGGAACCTACAAAGGATGATCAGCACCATCACATCTCATAAGGTAATTCTCAGGGAAAACAACAACTTTTTAAATACACTCATTACTTTTTCATGCCTATGGATGCATGCCTCTTCACTCTATCTCAGTTGCCTCCAGGAAAACATCACACTTAAAAGCAACCAACAAGACCTCACTGCACAGAAGTAAAAGCATGTTCATGGTTTATTTAACCAATATTTATAGAACATTGAGGCTGAGCATGGACCCCTACTAAGAAATGAGAATGCAGCAGTGAACATGAAAGGCAAGGTCCCTGCCCTCTGTGAGTATAGATCTTGATGAGCATAGAGGGATAACTCACTACAAGACAGAGCCAAATTGTAATAATTCACCGTGGCAGAAATAGTAGATGATCCCCAGCAAACTGGTATGAGTTGTCTCTACCTTAAAGTAATGTGAGACTCGAGTGCTGATGTCGTGTTGTAGGAGCATTGTCACACTCCTCCTGTGAATCTGGCTGTGTCCCAGTGACTTATTGCTGTAAACTCATGCTCACTCTAGAAGCGGGTGGTCATTTAAATCTGCTTGATCCAAGAATAGCTCCCAAACCAGAATAGTCCTCAGAGTATCTTTCATAAGAATGGTGAGCATTTGACTACTAGGCTAAGGACTTTACCTTCACTTCCTAGTTAAATCCACACATCAACCTTACATTCCCAGATTTTAAAAAATCTTTCCAGCTGCACTGAGAATGAATGTTTTCACCTATTTTAGCTCTTATGAAATAGAAACATAAATGATATTAATTTAATATGTAAATATGTAAACTATGCATATTACCATTTTCTGTAGGTTACAAAATGTAAAATATTGACTTCTTGTAGTTCAACATAATATTACTGTGTGATCAGAGTCAGTGCTCTCAACCACTACACATGGAAACTTCCCCCATCATTGGTTAGGAGCACTAGACACCTTGTGTTGCTTTAGGGCTGCAGAGAAGCCAAAATAGTTCAAAATGTTCTTAGTTCTATGCCTAGATATTTTCCTTCATATCTATTGATCTATTTTCCAATTGACAAAAGTCTCTCACATTCATTATCATTTATTCAAACAATAAATATTTATTGAGAGGTCTAAGTTTCATGACGCAAGTGTATTTTCTTCAGTTTTTAGATTGAAAACTGAGACCAAGAAGTTAAGTGATTTTCCCAAGGTCACATCGTCATTAGTGGGGGTTCTGTACTCTCACTTCACACAAGATGACATCTCATGTGTCTGCCTGGGAAATTAAGTGAAGGGTTAAAAAACTCTGACTCACTCAGTCACACTCAGGTATATGAAAATCACAGCAGATCCATTTCAAAAACAGGGAGTTGCTTGGAACTTGGGTTATCTCAGCCAACAGTGGTCCAGATGAAGGGCACTGAAGGAAATATTTGAGTCACAGGGGAAAATCAGAAGCCCCCAAACACATACAAACCACACACAAACACACATACACCCTCTTGATTTGAGGATTCCAGTCACCTGTGACCAGTTCCCATCCTAAGGGAAAGATAGCCAGTATGTGGATCAGTTCATAAACTTCATATACAGATACACATGACAAAAATAACACAAAAAGTAAGACATACACAACACACCACGATGTACTGTTCACCTGCAAACACACTCACAATGCACATCAACACACCTGACACACGACACGCCCTCTTAAACACTCAATTAACCACATATACATAACACAGCATTATATACACACACCATCAAAAACACAGAAGGCCACACAATGCAAAAATCCCACAGAAATATCAACAACATACATGTACACCCAGCCACACACTCACTACAACAAGAGCACACACGCTCCCACTACTGAGAGGAGTGCTTTGGCCTCTTCTGACCCACACCCTTCCTGGGGGAAGGCAGTCATCCTGGGGCAGTTAAAACCTATTCAGTTACAGGCACAGTCATTAAACCACCAACAACCCATGAATGTGGTAACATGTACATGGTAACACACACACACAAAAAAGCAAAAAACACACTTGCTTGATCTCACACACAAGTGTGTCACCCACAAACACAGCTTGCACACGCTGCCGAGCAGAGGTTTGAACCCTCTATGATCTCAATTCTTTGGTGAGGTCAGGCATCTTCTTCTCCAGCATTGGAGACAACAATCTCATTCCCACTGCTGAGCTCTCATTTGCTTAGCTGTGATGCCTGCCCAGTGGGGGAAATGTCCCATCATAATAACAGGGGGCAAATATTTACGATGAGAGGCCTGAATCAGGGGTCCCTAATCACACCTTAGGAGGCTTATACTTTGGTAACGTGCACTGAAACAGAGCCCAGATTGGGCCTAACTCAGGAAAAGAATCAGGCTGTGAGTCAGATACATAGTCCACACACACACATGCAACTATCTAACAACATGAATACAAGCATGCACACAGATGCACATACACACACACCCATGAACACAAAGGCACACAAGCCCACAAACTCTTGGGTAGACCCACGATCAAGTGCAGATTTCCAGCTCCGTCTGACCTGTGCTCTTGGCTGGTGACCTTCTGTTCCAGACTGTTGCCCAAATCCTCATCTTCTGTTCAGGAGAGTCAGTATCCAGATGAAAAGAAGAAATATCTGGCCTCAGCACTTCTACAGATTTTCATGTTCCTTAACCAACTCCAGAGCAATGAGCAAAAAGAAAAAGTTTTAAGTAACAGCAAGAGGATAGAAACAAAGTCCCCAAGCTTCTGGGTCAGGGAGGAGCCAGCATAGGCTAATTGACCAATTTCTTTCTGCCCTTGGGGAGCTGCGTATCCAGGAGCTAGAGGGGATTGGAGTCCCAGGGGATGGTGTTTCTGATGCCAGCAATGCCTTTGTTCTTGGGCATGATTCCAGCTGGGACAAGGAATTTTTATTAAAAAGATGTCATAATAGCTTGTTTACAATGGTGTTGGCATTCTAAGGGACACTATTAAGGGACAGTGAAGCACTCAGAGTTAGCAGCAGTGGGAAACAGGTACAAGGGGAGGGAGTGGTTATGAGAACCTGGTGAGACATGTAGGGGTAGGAGAGGACCCCAGGACAGGACTGTGGACAGTCACCATCAACCTAGGGTTCCGCAGGGAGGAAAATAGAATAAATGCCCCAACCTCTCTCTCCTTCTGCATTTGATCTCTTGCTTGTGTTTCCATTGGCCAAATCCAAAGGGCCAGGGAACCCAGTTGATGCAGTTCATAAAGTCAGGCTCCTGAGAGAAAACAGGCTGGAGAAAGCTAGAGAGTGGACGTGGAGGGGCCAATAGAGACTATCTAGCACACATTGGTATAGACAACATTTTCTGGTTAACACATTTGTGTGTTAATTTGTGGATGGCAAATATGCTGATACATTTTATTCTACAGACATGGTTTTTTTCTTGGTGTAAAATTGCCTCTACAGTTTCACTTTAGAGACTGTAAACTCTTAAAGAGGAGGGATGACATTTTATAGAATTACCTTTCTGTGCCCTGCCCATGGTTCAGCAGTTCATATTTGGTCTCTGACAGGACCTACAAGAAGAATAATTTAGAAGATCATAATTGTCTGCCTGGACGCCAACTATAAATTTAAAGGTAGACCTTTAGGATATTCTATTCTCTCTTACTGAGTAATTATGGGCAAAGGATTTTTTTTTAACTTTTTATTTAGAAGTCATTTCAGACTCATAAAAAACTAAAAATTATACAAAAGTTCTCATATATGTTTCACCCACATTGCCCAAAAGTTAGTATTTAATCATGTTTGCTTTATTATTATGTAGGTATGCACATATCTCAGACTCAGCCTATAGATCTTTGGTCAGTATACTGCAGTACATATTATAGGAAGGCAGCTGACATCAATTTTTCCAATTACCAGCAATTCTAATCTTGGTCAGTAGATTAAGGTGGTCTCTCCCAGGTTTATCTATTTTAAAGTTACTATTTTAATCTTTGAAATTAGTAATTATAACTTGAGTAGATATTTTGCAGTTATATAAACTTGTTATTTCTCTTTAAAATTTCAACCACCATATATAACATCATACTTCATAAGAATCAGGTGATTCTTGCCTGAAAAAATTATTGTAATTGTGGTGGCCAAATGGTGATTTTTCTCATTCCATCAATAATTCTACATGTGTTTGTTCTCTGTAAGAGAGAAGTTTCCCTTCTCCACCATCTATTTTTTTACCAATTTATTTATATCATTATGGATTCATAGATTCTCATTTAATCTATGAGTCATAATTCATTAGGGTTGAGATTTTTTTAATTGTTTTATTGAGGTCAAATTGGTTTATAACATTGTATAAATTTCAGGTGTACATTATTATATAGCAGTTTCTTTATAGACTGCACCATGTTCACCACCAATAGTCTAGTTTCCATCCATCACCATACATATGTGACCCTTTACCCATTTCACCCTCACTCGCTTCCTTCCCCTCTGGTAACCACCAATCTGTTCTCATTATCTATGTGTTTGTTTGTTTGTTGCTATTCTTTTTGAAACACACATTATTCCATATTAAGAATTTGGGAGCCCCTCTTAGCTGGCTGCTGTGTCCCCATGATTCGTCGAGCACTTCCTGATTTTCAGGCTCAGCAAAATTTTCCCAGATCATCTTTGTATTTTCTGGCGCCAGTCCTGGAATAAGCCATCTTTCTAAGTAACTTGGGTTTGTTTTAGAGAAGAATGGTATTTAGAGAGAAAATTTGTTAGGTGTGTTCATTGCTTGCAAGGCTTCCTATATATGTATATATATATATTTGAAACACAGGAATTATAAACAAGAAACTAATAAACTAATAGTAATGCTTACTCATAGGAGGTGGCTTGGGACTGGGGTGAAAAGAATGGGGGATGAAAATAGGATAAATGTTGATATATAATACATAAATTTCAGCCTGTTTATATAAGTGTTAAAAACAATGAGTTCAAACTGACACCTCCAATTCCAGTTGACACCACAGAGTTCTCCCCAGCCACTCCTTTTCCATGTATGTGACACATTTCCCTTATAGTGAGGAGTCATTTCCTTCTTCAATAACATTTTCCTTATTCACTGAATCCTGGTATACATGTTAAGTAATTCCAGAATCCTGAACCCATGTTACTTGGATGACAACACTACAAACTGTAGCTCAATATTTTTTCATAGTTTCTTTTTTTCTTTATTGTGAGGGTGTATAGACAAAATATTGTGTTCAGGAAATACTTGGCTATTGTGAATAACGCTGCAATGAACACAGGGGTGCACGTAACTTTGCAAATTGGTGTTTTCAAGTTCTTTGGATAAATACCCAACAGTGGAATAGCTGGATCATATGGTAGTTCTATCCTTGATTTTTTGAGGAATCTCCGTACTGTTTTCCATAGTGGCTGGACCAGTTTGCACTCCCACCAGCAGTGTATGAGAGTTCCCTTCTCTCCACATCCTCTCCAACACATGTTGTTTCCTGTCTTGTTAATTATAGTCATTCTGACGGGCGTGAGGTGATATCTCATTGTAGTTTTGATTTGCATTTCCCTGATATAAGAAACGATGAAATCCAGCCATTTGTGACAACATGGATGGACATTGAGGGTATAATGCAAAGTGAAATAAGTCAGAGGGAGAAGGTCAAATACTGTATGATTTCCTTCATTAAGTAGTAGATAATAACAACAATAAACAAACACATAGGGACAGAGATTGGATTGGTGGTTACCAGAGGGGAAGGGGGGAGGGAGGAGGGTGAAAGGGATAATTCGGTACACGTGTGTGGTGATGGGTTGTAATTAGTATTTTGGTGGTGAACATGATGTAATCTATGCAGAAATAGAAGTACAATGATGTACACCTGAAACTTTTACTATGTTATAAACCAATGTTACTGCAATAAACAAAAAATTAAAAAAAAAAAAGAATTACTTGGATTTGTTATTTTAATTTCTCCCTCAGTATAATCATGTTATGCTTTTGAAATATAGTTAATTTGTTTTGTTTTATTCTATTTTTTTGTTTCTCATTCTTTTTATTTACTTATTTTTGAGCAGGTAAAAGATAACCTGGTCAAAACATACAAATAGGTATACCCATCTCCCCATCCTTCCACACATTCACACTCAGCCCTTGTAGAAAACCAAACTCATTAGTCTCTGAATTCTTGTGTGTGTGTGTGTTTTTTTTTTGCTCAAATGAGCAGATACACGGATATTTTCTTATTTCTCTTTCATTTTTACACAAAATGTAGCATGCTACAGATACTCTTGGACACATTGCTTTTTTTCATGTACAATATATCCTGGAAGTGATTCCATATAAATTCACAGATATCTTTGTTAGCTGAAGAATAATAATATAAGAGCTGTCATTATAAATTATAAAAGTAGAATCTATTAATTGCTTTAGATGATGGACTGGTGTGAAATAATTGACTTTAGTTATTAACACCTTAAGAGAGAATATTCTTTAAAAGTTTAGATGCCTTGTCTGAAGATTTGAAGGAAGTTTACTCAACAAGACAAGATGAAGAGAGAAGGGAAGGGCCAGAGGCCTGGGAATGGTTATTGACAGGTTAAAGAGGCAGGCTTGTTGTAGCAGAGACTCCTCTGCAACAGGAATAGCCTACAAAAATGATTGCAGTCTCTCATATGACTTTAGAAAAACAGTTGCCACCCTGGTCCAAATACCATGCCCAGTGTAGCATATCGACCTGGGTTATAGAAGTTAAAAGAAAAAAAAATAAAATACTATCTCAAACGTTTCACACCTGGAGACTTAACCCCAATGGTTCACGGAATGAGCCTGAATTCAAATGCAGAACACCAATATTTTTGCAGGGAAAATTGAATAATAGTGTTGGGCTCAGTCTAGGTAAAAAGTTTACTCAATAAGGTATTAAAAATAGAAACTTAGAATGAGGGTCTAAACAAATAAAGTGAAACCTCATTTTAAAACAGTAATTTCACTGTGGGAATGTGGCGGATTACAGGAGAGATGCTGCAAATCAGATTACATCAGAGGAAAACAAAACCAGAGTATTCAACCCAAATGGATTTAACTGTGAAGGCGACACACAACTGTCCGTTCTTGGGAGGAGATTGCATATGACTGGCTCTGTTTAGGTATGATCCATTTCATTCATTCAGATTGAACTGTAAAAATGGAGGAATTGGTGAAAGGGATGTTCAGTCTACCAAGGTGTGAGTTTGCTGGTGAAGGAAGACCAAGGGGAAATGAGGCAGGATTGACAAATGTCTAACTCCTGGCAACTACTTGCATTCTCTTGAACTGACTATGCAGTTACAGTACTCCATACAATTTTAATTGTTTCCTGTTTTTAAAGTATGTATAACATCATTGGAAGATTTTGCTGCTTCTTTTCCAATTATTATGACATTAATTGATGTCATTAATCTAGTTGCATTAGCTAATATTTTCATCACAGTGTTGATTAGTGAGCATTCTGGTGTTGATCCTGATCTTAAAGAAAATTGCCTCTAATGGTTCCCTATTAAGTAAGATTTTGGCCATATAACTAAGGAATATAGATTTTATTATGTATAATAATATATGTTATATAACATACATTATAAGATGTATTTATACGGATCATATATATTTCATGTAAAATGTATCTTTTATTGAGAGAGGATCTACCAATTCTTTTTTTCTTGAGTGTTATCAAATTCTGTCAAGGTCTTTTTCAGCACCTATGGAAAGACTTATATTATTTTGAACGTAAGATTTACTAATATGTTGCATTATATTAAGGATTTCCTAATATTGAGCCAACTTCAAATCCCTGGAAAAATCTCGCTTGGTTATAAGTACTCTTTTACTAACGTGATGCTGGATGTTGTTTTCTGGTATTTTAATGAGTGTGTTTGCATTAATACTCATAAGGCCTATCAAACTGAAATTTTATTTTTGTACTTCTTTATCATGCTTACACATCAATATTGCATTTGTTTCATACATAAAACAAATTAAGATTTTTCCTTAATTTTCAATGCACTGGCGTTCAAACTATCGGATCTTTGACCATTAATAGAATTTCCCATGAAACCATATAGGCATAGTTCTATTTTATGGAGTAGTTGCTTAATAGCTTTATCCATTTATTCTACAGAAATTGATGTGCTTAGACTTTCTCTATCGTACGGAGTCAATTTTAGTAATATGTACTTCCCAGTAAAACTATTGAATTCAACTGAGTATTCAAATTTATTTTCACAGAAATGTGACCTTAGGATTACTCAGATAATCCTCATAGGATATTGTTATTACTGGTGATCTTTAGTTCAGTCAATATTTGTTTTCATATTTTCCAATCTTATGAGTATCTCGGAATTTTCAAGTTTCTCCTATAATCATTTTTCTTCTGCCTAAAGAATTCCCCTTGGTGTTTCTATAAGTAAAGGCCTACTGGCAATTTCTTTTGTTTTTGTTTTTCTGAAAATATCTTTATTTCCTTTTCAATTTTGAAGAACATATTTGCTGATGTAGTATTCTTGGTTTTCAGAAATTTTATTTTTTTTATTTTTCCACTCTACTAAAGATGTTACTCCCTTGTCTCCTGATTTCCTTCAATCTTTTGTTAATGCTCTTGTTAAAAAGCCATCTCTTGGGTCTGACCTGGTGGTGTAGTGATTAAGTTCGTGCCCTCCGCTTATGCAGCCCAGGGTGTGCAGATTCGGATCCTGGGCCTGGACCTACACACTGCTCATCAAGCCGTGCTGTAGCAGGCATCCTACATAAAATAGAGGAAGATGAGCACAGATGTTAGCCCAGGCCCAATCTTCCTCAGCAAAAAGAAGAGGATTGGAAATCGATGTTAGCTCAGTGCTAGTCTTCCTCACCAAAAAAAAAAAAAAAGTCAGCTCTCATTCTTATCAGGGCTTATTTGACTGTTATGCTTGTGTACACACAGTTCTCATTCTGAATCCTCAGCTCTTCCTCAAAAACTTGGTTGCACTCACTCTTCCAGCTCCTCCAGCTTCTGAGCATCCCATGTGGGCCTTGATAACTCAGCACTGTGTTCTAATTATCACCCACACCTGTGCCCAGCTGAGAGCGGCAAGATGACGAATTTGGAAAGGACCTGCTGATAAATGTTTGAGAATAACGCAAGAAGAAAGAAAAGTTTTCTTTAAGTGAGTTATGACGTGAGCAAAAGACAGAAAACATTGGAGAGAAAAATAAAACAAGTAGGAAAAATAGGAGCATCTTCTCACCAGGACAAAGACATTCATTTTACATATATATATATATATATATATATACACACACATGTATACATATAAATATATATATATACACACATATATACACACGTACAGACATGCACATATATATAGACATTCATTATATCTAATTTTCACTTCCACTTAGAAAACAATAGTCATGGTTTGTTGTATTTCTTCCCTCCTCCCTTTTTCTATTAATGTCTAAAATGTATACACTAAGTGCATAGTTCTAGAATGTTTGGCCTGATGAATTTTTACATATGTATACATCTATTGTAACTACCACCTGGATCAAGATGTAGAATGAGAAGTTTTTCTCACATTCCTTTCTTAGAAGTAACTAAAATATTGAATAAAACAGCAAATTTTCAAAATCATGTCATTTCTACATATTTATTAAAGATAGACAAACTCATATGAACACACACTTTTAATCAAATCATGTTAAGAAGCATTGAAAGTTTATTGTGAGAAGGTTAGATTTTTAGAAATTGGAAATTTGATTTAAGAAAGAAAAATTTTCTGTGATACTCTTTTCAGCTGCCTCCTTTTGCTGACCCTGCGAAGCCAAGGAAGAAAGGCAGGGTTGTCTTCGAGATGGTGGGACTGGAGGAGCTTCCTTCCTCACTCCTGCCGGTTGGCATCCTCACTCCTTCCTCTCCTCATCAAGCCCCTATGCATGTTGGAATAAGGCATCATGTACTCTAAAAATTGCTAAGAAAATGTCAGAATCATTGAAGTCAGTCTGGTTAATGAAAGCTTGTATACATCTAAAAATTGCTAAGAAAATGTCAGAATCATTGAAGTCAGTCTGGTTAATGAAAGCTTGTATACATCAGCAGAGAGGGACATGGGAAAGGGCAAACCCCCTGAGCTGTGGTGTAGCCCAGTTTCAACTGGACACTCAGATTGCTTGCTCAAGTTTAATAGTTTCCTTGTTTGCTTGAAGGTGTTATTGTTATAGAATGAGGATTGTGACTTAAAGAATTTAACCCTTTTAACAAATAATTCTAAGGCATGTTTAATATCTATATTCCTTGGGCTGTAGATGAAGGGGTTCCACATAAGGGAGATTACCATATACATCACAAAAGCAATTATGTCTTTATCATTGGATATGGAGGACGAGGAGAAAAACTAAACACATGCAATGGTCCCATGGTATAAAGACACCACAAAGAGATGGGACCCACAGGTTAGAAAAGGCTTTAGAGAGTCTCTTGGTAGAGGGAACCCTCAGGACAGTGATCCCTATCCGGATATAAGAGCCCAAGGCACTACTCAAAGGCAGAATGGAAAGCATTCCTCCCTCAGTGAAGATGACAAACTCATTGAGGGAGATGTCTGAGCAGCTCATCTTCAAGAGTGCAGTGGGGTCATAGAAGAAGTGGGAGATGGTATTGTCAACACAGAATGGTAGTTGGACCAAGAGAAAGGTGTGCAACAGGGTGTGTGCAACAGGGTATGTGCACAATAGAGGAAAAAGGACCCATCTGCTGATGAGACACACAGCTCCTGCCTTGTGATGGTGGTGTAGTGGAGTGGGTGACAGCTGACCACATACCTGTTATATGCCATCACTGAAAGAAGGAAATTGTCAAGACAACCAAACAATATGGAAAAATACATCTGGGAAACGCACCCTGTGAAGGGGATGGACTTGTGATTAGTGTTCATGTCCATCAACATTTTAAAGACAGTGAAAGATAAGAAAGAGACATCAGTGAAGGCCAAGTGGCTGAAGAAGAAGTACATGGGGATGTGAAGGCGAGAGTCTACCCTGATGAGCAAGATGATGAGCGGGTTCCGCAGCACTGTGGTCAGGTACATGCTCAAGAACAAGGTGAAGAACATGCCCTGCTCCTCTGGTGGGATGGAGAGCCACAGGAGGAGAAATTCGGACTCAGTCTGGTCTCCCTCCTCATGCTGCTCTTGTCTCGGCTGGGAATAAAGGAAAGAGAGAAAATTCAGAAACTATAATTAGCCATAACTTCATAGTAATGTGCTTTTTTATGAAAATTATTAATTTTTACTAGACTTCTATTTATTTTCACATCTTTTGATTCATGAATCACAAGTCTGCCTCATTTGAACTCCAATGATACATCATACTCTCACAATACCTAATAAGATTTCCTTCCATGGGCACTAGACGGCATCTTTTCCTTTTTTCCACAAATATGTATTGAACAACAAGCCTTGTCCCAGGTGCCGTGCAAAGCACAGAGTACATAACAGCAAACAACAAACGTGAAGTCTCTATATTCAATGAGTTTACATCTTCATATCAAGGCAGGTCAATCACCAGGAATTTACTATGGTAAAACATGAGACGGGCACTAGGAGACATATATCAGTCATTTCTTCTTAAAACAGATGTAAAATATTCTAAATTGGAGTAGAATAACTAACGCATTGTTGCAGGATTACAGTGGAATTGAATGGATCCTAACTGATCAAAGATATTTAAGACTGGCACAAGTATTAGCTCAGGGACAATCTTCCTCAAGCAAAAAGAGGAAAATGGGCAACAGATGTTAGCTCAGGGCCAATCTTCCTCACCAAAAAAAAAAGGGGGGGAAATGAATTTCTTTATCCCTGAGAACATTCCTTGCTGTGAAATCTACTTTTTCTGATATTAATATACCCATTTCAGATTTTTTATTAGTTTTAGCATGGTATATAATTTTCAATTCTTTCACTTATAAATTATTTGTGTCTGTATATTTACAATGCATTTATGTTAGGCAGCATAGTTGAGTTTTGTGCTGTTTTTTTTTTTAATAAATATGACAATCTCTACCCTTCATTTCCATATGGTTAAGTTTAAGTCTGTCATCTTACTATTTGTGTTCTATTTGTCCCATATGTATATTCACATTCTACCTTCAAATGATATTAAACAAATTGATGTATAGTCTAGGAACATTAAAGTAGTATATTTATTTCTCCATTCTGGACTTTTAGCTGTTGATTTAATGCATATTACTTATATATAAATTATAAAATCCACACTACCATGTTATTATTTTTCTTTAAAAAATTATCTTTTAAAGAAGTTTAAATAATAAACAATCTTATATATTTACCCACATAGTCACTATTTCTAGTGCTTTTCCTTGCTTTGCTTAGTCCCATATTTCCATCTGATATTAATTGTGTTCTTTTAGAAGGGCTTCCTTTAACAATTCTTGTAAAATGCAGGTCTGCTGGTGATTAATTCTCTCTATTTCGGTATGTCTTAAGTTTTTGTTATGCTTTAATTTTTGAAAATATTTTTTCATATTATGAATTCAAGATGGGTCAATTTTTTCTACCAGTGCTTTAAAGATGTCCTTCAACTGTCTTCTCCTTGAATTATTTCTGGTCAAAAATCTGTTGTCCTTATCTTTGCTCTTCTGTATGTAATGTATTTTTTCTCTGGCTGCTTTTAAGGGTTTTGTTTTCTTTATTTTTGGTTTTGAACAATTTGATTATGATGTACCTCGCTATAGTTTTCTTCAGTGTTTTTGTGCTTAAGATTCATTGACCTTGTTGGATCTGTGAGCTTATCACCTTCATCAAACTTGTAAATTTTCAGACATTATTCCTTCGAATATTTTTGTACCCTCCTCTCTCCTTCAGGTACACCAATATACATATATATATATATATATATATATATATATATATATATATATATATATTAAGGTACTATAATTTATCTAACATAGTCACTGTTTGTCTTATTATCACATTTCTCTCTGCACTTCATGTTGGGTATGTGGTTATGCTCTCTCCTTTACCATCTATTCCTAGTGCTCACTATGATGCCAAGCACCGAGCTAGAACTCAATAATATTTCTGGAAGGAAGGAAGAAAGGACAAAAGGAAGTAAGAAATAACAATTAAAATATTAATTAATATTTATGACTTGCTAATTATGCACTAGGCACTTAGTTGGTGCAAGAAACAAGTTTGGCATAACGAAGCCATTTCCCAGAGACTAGTACACTGATAAAGTTAATAAGAGGTGAAATATGAAGAGGTGAGGATCTTGAAGTTCATTCTTTTAACAGGCAAAATCAGTTAAAGTTAAAAGCATAAGTTTTCATCAAATAGATTTGTGTTTGAGCTCTGGTGCAGTCATATTTTCTTCAGTTTCCTCATCAGTAAAATGGAAAACATAATGCCATCTGCTTTGTAGAGTTGTGGTGAGAATTAAATGAGCTAATTCATATAAGAGCTTAAAGAATAATAAATATGGTGGCTACTGTTACTTCTGTTGGAAATGATGCATTTCTGTAGCTTGTTCTAAAATATAATTCCTCATTCTTAAGATAAGCAATTCTTGTACCTTAAGAAAATTGAGATGAAAATGTGTCATGACAGTCAATGCTACATATCAAGTTAGTGGAACAGTAAGAGAGAAAAGGAAATCTACAAAAACCCAAGCAAGCGTGCCCCAATCCTCACAGAATGACAGTAAATAACACAGGGATATCTGTCTATCTGGAGATTTGGTGCAGGTATATTGAACATGGGTTGCAGTGTAAAGAGATGGGAAAACAGTCTCCAATCAGGTAAAAAAGGGAGAACAAATTTGATAGGAGTATTGGGAAGTTGACAACAAGGATGGTCAGCATACAATGTCTCAAGGAAGGAAATTTAACAGAATCTTTGGTGAATTAATAACCTGGCTGACTCTCACTTATAATAAGAGTTCACCCTCTTGATGAGTCTTATGAGGGCCATTTCATGTCCTTGTTCTTGAGGATATAGATAAAAGGATTTAGCATGGGAGTGACGACCATGTACATTATGGAGGCAATAGTGTTGTTCTTTGAATTGCTAGATGATAGAAAAATATATAGTGCAATAGTTGTCCCATAGAATATACACACCACAGAGATGTGGGAGCCACATGTGGATAAGGCTTTGCAGAAACCTTTAGTAGAGGGGACTCTCAGAATACAGACTCCGATAAGGACAAAAGAGAACAGGATGCCCCTCAATGGCAAGAAGACAGAAATTATCCCTAGAATGAAGATGAGCTGGTCATTGAGGCAGGTGTCTGAGCATGAGAGCTTGAGCAGGACAGCAAGGCCACATAAGAAATGGAGAGTGGTCATGTTAGCACAGAAGGACAGTGGGACTAGTAAGAGTGTATGAGACATTGCAATGGCACAAGAGGACCCAGGACCCAAGAACCAAAAAAACAAACAAGTCTACCCTCATGATGGTGGTGTAGTGGAGAGAGTGACAGATGGCCACATACATGACAAATGACATCACTGCAAGAAGAAAGCTATCACGGCAACCAAATATTATAAAGAAATACACCTGTAAAATTCACCTTGTGTGAGTGATAGATTGGCACTGAGTCTGCATATTCACCAACATCTTAGAGACAGTGACAGATGAAAAGGAGACATCAGTGAGAACCAAGTGGCTGAGAAAGAAGTAAATGGGGACATGGAGGTGAGTGTCCAGCCTGATGAGCAGGATGATGAGCAGGTTCCTCAGCACCGTGGTCAGGTACATGCCAAGGAACAGGGCAAAGAACACATCCTACTGCTCCAGGGAGCAGGAGCCCCAGGAGGAGGAACTTGGACATGTTGGTCTGGTTCTCTCATCTCCTGCAACTCCTGTCTCTTCTGGGAACTGAAGAAAGTAGGAAATGTCAGTCAACATGCCAAAACACTACAGTAATATCCTTTTTAGTATGAAAATTCTTAATTTGAGCTATCTTTCTGTTTATTTCTCACAATTGTCGGTGCATGAATCTGTCTCCTTCTGGCTCCAATGATACATCAAATACTCACATTAATTTATATTCTTTCCAAAGAAACCTAAGGACATTTATTCTTTATTCAATACATATTTATTGAAAAACAGCTTTTTCCCATATTGAGTATATAGTAGTGAACAAGATATGGTAAATGTCTGTGTTAACAGAGTTTACATCTTTATAACTAGGCAGGTTCAAACCTAGGTTATTGATCACATGCGAAATGGGTACCAAGAAAGAGGTATCAGCCATTTTCTCTTAAAAGGGATGTGAAACTCCCTAAGTTGGCACAGAACTAGTAAAGCTTTGTCACAAGCTTTCAGTGTAATTGGCTTGATCATACTTGTTTTGAGTCATTTAAAATTCTCTGTTACCAAAAGTGTCCAATCCAGGTTTCCAAACCAACATTAATAATAGTGCCAGACACTATTACAAGTGTTTTACATGCACATTCAAATTAAATCCTCACCATAGCCCTAATAAATGTCTATTATTGTAATCACTTTAATTATGGGAAAACAAAAGTGTATATTATTTTCATGTGCAAAGGTACACAAAATTAAGTGTGACAGAAAGAATCACAACATATGTCTGTCTCACCAGAATCCAACTCTTAACCACTCTGCTTAGAAATTACACCCTCATTAGTTAGAATATCGAGAAAAAATGTATTATGTCTGCTATCTTTGTCCAAAATGTCTTTATCTCCCTAATTAACTATCTCTCTATCTCCCTACATAACTAATGATGACTTAGCTCTTTGATGGTGGATTTCAGATTCAATATTTATTTGGAACTTAAGTTAGAGGTAAGGATTACCAACCACATACCCCTCAAGAGTGAATCAAGACTGACTTTCTCACTCAAGCACAAGAGTAGGACAGGGGGTCCTTCTCAGGCACTAGGAACTTGCTCAGGGGCACTGGTTATATCAGTTCATGGCCACTGAGGAGGACAGCGACTTGACCCTTATGGGGAGGCCTGGCTGCTCACTGACATAAGCTGTGTCAGTCCCCACCAAGAAACCAGAAGAAAACAACAGGACCAGAACCAACCATGAACCTTGATTCAGGCAGGACCTTGTGAAGGAGGCAGCTGGACCACGAGCTGTGGAAAGGAGGTGATGTGTGATTTTGAAGTGTGAGAGGGAGGCTTTGGATGGGCCTGTTTTCTCAGACTTCTACATGTCCTCCCCTAGACAATTGTGAAATAAGGAAGCTCCAGGACACAAATATTGTGTTTGGGAAAAGATAATAAAATATCTCTTATTTACTGAGCACCAATGAGCCAGGCATGGTGCTGAACGATTTGTATGCATTGCCTCATTTAATCCTCAAAATAGCGTTGTGAAGTAGGAATAGTTACCCTCCTTTACCAGTAAAGAATCTGAACCTCAGAGAGCTGAAGTCACTTCCCAAGATCGCAAAAACATATTGGCCAGACTGAAGATTGGGCACCAGTCTTACATACTGCAGACACTGAGCTCATATCCGTTAGTGTATGACACCTGCCCAGCAGTGGAAATACACATGAACATATGTGCGTAATGCAGTAATATGGCCACTGTTGAAAAACAGTTAAGGACTCATATGAAGTCATAGCTACCAACCAGAAGGCCCTAAAACATGTACATGAAACACACACACACACACACACACACACACATGCTTGCCCACTTAAAATGCTGATTTGTGATTTCTTGCCATCTGTGACCTATAGCGATGCTAAAAAAAAAAGAACAATAGTAATAAGGGTTAGTTACCTAAAGAGTCATAAAAAATGAAACTTACAAATAATACACAAGTTTGGACACACACCACACAAATAACCCACAAAACCACATATAAACATTATTATAATCTCAAAACAAACATCAAACACCAGCAACACACAAAAATCACATATGTGACATATAAACTCATAATCTAAATATAGACTCACATGCGGAAAAACACATAGTAAAATAACAAAAAACACAAGGTCACACACATCACACAAAAACTATACAAGAAACATACTATTGCACACACATGCCTCTTCACAGTCAGTCAACAAACAACACACATGGTCACACATGTACGTTGTCACTGCAAAATGAGATATCCCATCCCCCACAGACCTGCACCCAACACAGGAGAAGTCAGTTAGTGAGTGAAATTGTTTGGGCCCCATTCACTCACAGGAACCATAACATAAATACTACCTGCAAATAAAACAAACACATACACACACACACACACACACACACACACACAGACAAAACTCATGAAGAAAACATACATATACTCACATTACACAAACAAAGAAACACCACACAGACCCAGGTGGAATACATATGCAGGCCTCTAGACACAGAGAAACACCTCACCCACCTAGAATTCCCAGCTCACTCTGACATGTGCCAGTCCTTGGTGAGCTCAGGCACCTTCCAATCCAAACAGATTCCTGAATCCATAGCTTCTGTTGAGAACACCAGGAAGAAAAAAGTAAGAGGAAAGCCTCTGTAAGCCTACAAACTCTTGGGCTTTCTGTGTCTGTCTTTGAGCTCCAGAGCAATAGGCAGGAGGATACCATCTTACAAACTTCAGAGAGGGTTCATAAAAACTCCCTAAGCTCCTGCTAAGGGAAGGATCAAAGTAGACTAATTGCCTCCAATTCCTATCAGAACTTGAGGAGGAGCCTGTGCAGAGCCTGGAGGGACTGAGCTACAGGAGCCACCTGAGAGGGTGCCACTGATATCAGGGACAGCCTGGGCTCCTCTCTGCCTGCTGATAGTTCCAGCAGGGAAGCAGAAATGGCTTAGTCATCCTCCATCACCAATGTTGTCAATGCACTGGGTCGGCCCCTCCCAATAGCACTTATGGCCCAGGAATAGAAAGTCTGGTTTCTGTAAACTCCATACCACTTATACTTGTTACCATGAGAGTAGAAATCTAGCTTTAACTTTACATCCTGCAGGATCCTTCTCTCCCTTGGCAGAGACTTCAGGGCATAGAGTGGTGTCTTCTCCAAGAGAATGTAGAGTAGGGAGATTGAGTCCTTGGGCTCAGTACTCAGAGTGAACTGGTCTGGGCTCTGCCACTCACTAATTGCTGGCCCTGAACAAATAAAGTATCCTCTCAGTCCTATTTCATCAGCTGTCAAGTGCAGATAATAATTGTATTTTCATTATGAAGACATCACTGAGATTAAATGAGATGATTCTTGCTAAAGCACATAATAAATGCACAATAAACATAAGCTCTTGCCATTGTTATCTTTGTATCTTCCAAAAAAGATAACTATATCTAGAATTACTGATATTGATATAGGATTGATGTTGAATGAATGACTAAATTAATTGAGTGACGAAATCTTCTGACCTTAGTATTAACCTAAGAAAGATTTGAATTATCCTCACAGAATAACAATAAAATTATGTGATTCAAGTTTCAGCAGATCAGTCAATCCACTTTTACTCTCCTTTTGTTTAACACATGGTAACTGACATCTCTGTTGGCTGGATAACTGCAGACTCCCTCAGTCCCAGAGAAAGCCTCAGGCAGAGAAGAATGCAAACACTTCCAGTGAGAAGCTGTCAGCTTGATGAAAACCATCTAATGCAACATCCAATAAACTCAAGTAGGACAGGGTGCTTCAGGCTGGGCATCAGCTACAGTTCCTACCATGCACTCCCCACATTTACTCCTGCCCTTCACTGAGCCTGGAGAAAAGTAGCCAGTCATATACTCTTTAAACAGAATTTAGTAAGGAGAGTTAGTGGAACAAACTACAATCTTTGCCGCTACAGCTGTCCCAAGGCTGAAATTGAAATTCATCACTGCCTTCCTCTAACGTCTGTATTGATTTCCTTTATCCTCCTCCAACACGACCGCTTGTCAAGGTTGCTTCCCTGATGGAGACCCAGATCTTCATTTGTGAAATGTCAGAGCTCTTGATTATCCTACTCTGTTACCTGTTACGTGGCAGAGCTGCAATTGCCTGTTTAATGTTATCACTGGTCAGGGAAGCATCTCTAGTTCTTCATGAGAATTAGGGTCAATTATGAGTAACTCCTTTATTTGCCTCATGTTTTCTCCAATTATGAGAACTTAAGAGTAACTCCTTTCTTTGCCTCATGTTTTCTAGAGTGAAGAACCTAAAATTTCCAAGCAGCCATCATACTTTAAGATCAGAGAATGATCGCTATGTTCTCTGTAGAAGCACATCCAGCTCAATCAAAGACCAAGACTTCTAAATCCACAGAGCCTAAAATTGCAGGAGTGGGAAGCACCCATGGCATGAAACACACAAAGGGATGGATCATAGACCTAAAAGTAAAATGAAAAACTATAAAACTCCTAAGAGATAAATGAGAGGAAAACATAGATGATTTTGGATATGGCCATTACTTTTTAGATACAACACCAAAGGCACTAACCATGCAAGAAATAATTGATCATTAAAATTAAAAACTTCTGCCCTGCAAAAGACAGTGTCAAGAGAACAGGAAGGCAAACCACAGACTTGGAGAAAATATTTGCAAAAGACACATCTGGTAAAGGACCATTACCCAAAATATACAAAGAACTCTTAAAACTCAACTGTGAGAAAACAAACAACCCAATTTAAAATTGTCCCAAATATCTTAACAGACACCTCACCAAAAAAGTTACAGATGACAAATAAGCATATGAAAAGATGTTCCACATCATATTACATCAGGTGCATGCAAATTAAAACAACAATGAGATACCACTACATACCTATTAAAAAGGTTAAAATCTGAAGCATTAACATCAAATATTGGTGAGGATGTGGAGCAACAGGAACTACTGTGCATTGCTCGTGGGAACGCAAAATGGTACAGTCACTTCGGAAAGTAGTTTGGCAGTTTCTTACAAAACTAAACATGCTTTTGCTATACAATCTAGCAATTGTGCTCCCTGGTGTTTACCCAAAGCAAATGAAAACTATGTCCATAGAAAAACCTGCACACGGATATTTATAGTGTCTTTATTCATAATTGCCAAAACTTCTAAGCAATCAAGATATCCTTCAGAATGTGTAAATAAACTGTGGCACATCCAGACAATGGAATATTATTCAGCATTAAAAAGAAATGAGCTCTCAGGCCATGAAAAGATATGGAGGAGGCTTAAATGCATATTACTAAGTGAAAAAAGCCAATGGGAAAAGACTACCTACTGTATGATTTCAATTACAATGATATTATGGAAAAAGCAAAACTATGGAGACAGTAAAAATATCAGTGGCTGCTGGTGGGGGGCGGTGCAGGTAGACAGGGATGAATTTGTGGACCACAGAGGATTTTTAGGGCAGCGAACATATTCTGTGTGATATTATAACGATGAATGCATGTCATTATACATTTTTCCAAACCCACAGAGTGTACAATATCAAGAGTGAACTCTATGGTTTGGTTTGTCAATGTAGGTTCATCAATTGTAACAAATGTACCACTCTTGTAAGTAATGCTAACAATGGTGGACACTATTCATGTGCAGGGGCAGGGAGTATTTGGGAAATCTCTGTACTTTCCTCTCAATTTTGCTGTGAACCTAAAACTGCTGCAAAAAAGTGAAGTCCCCCTAAGAAAAAAAAAAAAAGACCCATAGGAACGAGCACAAAGTGTTTGGATCTTTGTGTCTCGTGTCAATGGCCACCAGAGTGATGATAGAGCCCAATCCTATTGCCACACTTTTGTTAGACTCGTTAGACACAGCAGTTTGTTAGACACAGCATAGTACAGTGGCCATAAAATGTGTCTTAGTGCTGTCCTGATAAGTTCTTACAAAAGGCTATTAATCAAATATGTGTGACTGAAGGACTTTTTGAACACTTGGAAAAAAGAGATGAATATCTCCAAACGTCCGTTCATATTTTGATATTGTAATTACAGGAGGGTCATTTGATAACATAGGAATAGTTCTGGGGCTATACATTGAAGATATACAAATGTATTGCTATGGTAACTTCTAGGTACCAACTGTCTGAACTCAATTGTTCTGATTGTGGAGGAAAAACACCTTGTATGTACTCAAGTGAATCAAGAAACTGTTTCTGTATAGCTCTATAAGGAAATATTGTTCAGAACTTAAGTCTTGAAATTATTTTTGTTTATTTGGGGATCTGGGACCTTATAGTGACAGTAGATAAGTTTTGCTACCTTATGATCCAGTTAAATCATATAGATAATCATGGGATTAAAATATTCCTATACAGAATATAAAAGAGAGTGTGATTATTAGTTCTAGGATTACAATTAGTATCCTTGGGGGTTATAGATATGGCTATAAGATCAAATGTTTCCTCTTCCATAAAATGGTAGCAAAGAATAACTCACACGCACTTAGTATAGTTTGAAAATTTGCTAGACATTTGCTAAAATATACAAGAAGTAACAAAAAATACACTATTCTTGAAATGGCAAAGACAGTATGCACATAGAGAGAGGGGGAAGGGAAACGAGAGAAAGTCTGGCTAAGCTGATTGACCAGAAACTACCAAAGTGGCCAGACTGAACAGTGTGCCTAGAGCAGGCTAACCGGGTTATTAGTGAAAACTATGGAATACCTGAGAACTCTTGGACATTCATCTGTGGAGAGCGTCTCTGTGTAAACTTTGTCAATGTTTTTTCATTGCCACTTCTGGTTGAGGTAAGCCAGACTGCACCATTTCTCTCATCAGAATTGCTCAAGATGAGTGACAGTTGAACCCCTCTCTTAAAGTAGTTGAATCAATGAGTTAGAACACATAATGTGCTCATAACATTGTCTGGCAATGTGTAAGTCCTCAGCAAGCATGAGTCATTTTATTGTCAGCGTTTATAGACTCATGAACTTCAACTGCTCACACATGCATACACCATTTTTTTCACTTCCATTGTGGCTGATGACAACTCCATATTGTTCAAACCAAAACGTAGGAATCCTTGACTCCTATCTTTCTCTCACACTCCTCTCAATTCTTCAGCAGCTCCTGTTGGTTCTAACTTACAACTAAATACAGTATTCACTGAATTTTTACTATTTTCTCTGCTACCATCCTAGCCTCACTCTCATTTCTTTTTTTATTTTGAGGAAGATTGGCCCTCAGCTAACATCTGTTGCCAATCTTCCTCTTTTTGTTTTTTTCTCCCCAAAGCCCCAGTACATAGTCTTATACCTTAGTTGTAGGTCCTTCTAGGTCTTCTATGTGGGACACCGCCTCAGCATGGCTTGATGAGAAGTGAGTAGGTCCACGCCCAGGATCCGAACCAGCGAACCCCAAGCAACCCAAGCAGAAAGTGCAAACTTAACTGCTACGCCACTGGGCCAGCCCCTCACTCTCATTTCTGAACTGCACTGTTGCGATGGCGCCTAGGTGGGCTCCTTGCTTCCACTCAGACCCTTCTCCTTCAGTCACAACACAGCAGGGAAAGTGATCCTTTTTAAATCTGAATCACGTTACTCTTCTGCTGAAAGGCTTCCAAGGGTTACACAAATAATTCACAGTAAAAATCGAATTACAAAGCTTAAAGGACCTACTGCCCCTGGAACCTCTAAAACGATCTCCTACTGCTCTTCTACGTGCTCACCACCCTTCAGTCACTCTAGTCTCCTTTTGTTCCTGGAACATAGCTGGCACTGTCACATCTGAGAGCTTTGCAATTGCTGTTTCCTCTCCCTGAAATGTTTTTCCTGAAAATAACCCTATTCCTTGTTGCCTTTCCTTCTTTGCTCAAATATCACCTTCTCGGTGAGACCAGTCCCTATCATACGACTTAAAGTTGCAACCTAGCCCCCACATTCCTGATTTCTTCACACTGCTGCTTTTTATAGCACTTAAACACCCTGAAACTTACTTACATATTGTGTTTATATTTTCATTCTCTCCCCACTAGAATATAAACTCTGCAACAGAAAAATATTTTTGTCTGATTTGTTCACTTCTAGAAATTTGCATAAACACAGTAGACGCATAATATGTACTTGTCAAAAGAATGAATTACTTATGTATACATGTAGCTTTGTCTTATATGGAAATCAGTTCTTGCTGTTTGTGAAGCAGAGGATACCTCATTTTCATAACCTAGAGTTAAGCAGGCATAGGTAGGCTGTTCCCAAAAAGAAAGTCCCACACAGAAAAAAAAATACGTCCTACATTGGTTTAGGGAATTTGGAAATGAGACGCAATGCCCTGTGTTCCTCTGTTGAGATTTTGACACAGGCAAAAATAATTGTAAATATAATAAATCCAAAATCTTTGCAATATGTTTAGATTTTAGGAAACAACCAGAAACAATATATAACTAGCAACTACACTAAAAACACAAACCTTCTAAACTTTCTTACTTAAAACCCTTGGAGCAACACTTACTTTTATAACTATGGAAAATGATAGACAAAAGGACATAGAAACCAGAAAGTTTATTGCTCTCTCATTTATATAAATAGATACACACTAGGAATTATCATTAAATTTGATATTAGCCATTTTTATGACTTTTTATTTATCTAAACAATATTCCACAAACCTTGGTACTACTTAATGTAAGGGTCCAGATGTGAATTTCATTCTAAAGACAAGTAGCATTTCACATTTGAGAATTCTTATCTTTTCAACTTTGTACCAGTAAATCAAGGAGTAAGAAAGCATAACTTATACAAAATTCAATATTATTCAGACCTCTAATCTTAGTCTAAGATTATTTCTCTTCTTAAAGAAGAAACATATAACATGTAATATCTTCCTTCAGAACAAGAAAGTTTATGTATTTTGAAATCATAACAAGTTATTCATATCTCATTGGGTAGATAATGTTGTGTCTTAAGTGTTGATTTGACAAAAATGATAGTTGCTGGCAATGCCAGATACCAAGGGTTATGAAAGAAGAGTGAAGACAAGATATATACCTAAAGCTAAGGCAATAGGTTATAGAGATCATAACTCAGAAGTTTTAAAGTCAGTGGGTTTTAGAAACATAGGCAGGGAATACAATCAAAGCAGGGAAACATAAAGGAGTAGGGACCATTGAAATTTAGAGAAGTTTGAAGGGTACCAGAGACAACAGCAGTCACTGTACCAGTTAGCTTTTGCTGCATAACGAACCATCCCAAAATTCAGTAGCTCAAACAACGAACATTTATTTATATTACATTTCTATGGGCTAGCAATTTTGGATGGACTTTGCCCAATTGGATGGCGCTTATGGTCTGGGCTAGGTTCAATTGGTCTCAGAAGGGGCTCACTCATGCCTCTGTAATCATCTACCAGGTCACCTGGGAGCTGGTTGTTAGCGGGAGCATCTTGGTTCTCCTCCATGTGGTCCCCCATCTTCATGCTTGGACTAGTTCACATGATGGTCTCAAGTTTCCAAGAGCAGCAGGAACATAGTCTACCTAGACTTGGGAATCTCACACATCACTTTCACTGAATCTATTAGTCAAAGTAAGTCCCAAGCCCTGCCAAGAATCAATGGGCGGGGAGATAAACTCCGCACTTGCAAGTAGGGGCTGCAAAGAGTTGTGGCTATTTTTCCAATCTACCACAGTCACCTACACAAGTTTTCAAGGAGATGTCTCTGGAAGCATCACTAGCAAAATTAAGAACACGGGTGGGTAACTGTTACTTGGCAAAAATAATACCCCACCTATAAAGTATCCACAGAGCGAATTTCATGTCTTTATTCCTCAGGTTATAGATAAAGGGGTTTAACATGTGTGTCACCACTGTATAAATGTGGCAATTATGTCTTAGACTTTGAAATTATTCAATGAAGGAAAGAAGTAAATCATTGCAAGAGCCCCATGGTACAAAAACACCACAAAGAGGTGGGAGCTACAGGTGGACAAGGCTTTGTATATCCTCTTGAAGGAGGGGACTCTCAGGATGGAGAACCCAATGCAGATATAAGAGCACAAAATAGCACTCAATGGTAGGAATGCAAACACTCCCCTCTCAATGAAGATGACTAGCTTATTGAGAGAGGTGTCTGAGCAGGTCAACTTCAAAAAAGCAGCGAGATCACAGAAGTGAAGGAAGATATTCTCAGCACAGAGGACAGGAGGGACATAAGGAGAGAATGCAACAGGGTGTGAGTACAAGAGAAGAAGTAGGATCCAGCCACCAATGAGACACCAATGTGCTCCTTCCTCATGACGATGGTGTAGTGGAGTAGCTGACAGATGGCCACATACGTGTCATACGCCATCACCACAAGAAGGAAATTGTCAAGACAAACAAAAGTATGAAAAAATACATTTAGGATATGCACCCACATAAGGGATGGATAAGTGCTGAATCTGCATGTTCATGAACATCTTTGGGACAGTGACAGATGAGAAAGAGACATTGGAGAAAGCCAAGTGGCTGAGGAAGAAGTACATGGGAGTGTGGATGCAAGAGTCCAGCCTGATGAGCAGGATGATGAGCAGGTTCCCCAGCACCATGGTCAGGTATATGCCCAGGGACAGAGTGAAGAATACACTCTGCTCTTCTGGCTGGATGGGGAGTTCCAGGAGGAGGAATTTAGACATGCTGCTCTGGTGCTCCCTTCTCATTCTTTTTCAATCTCTGCTGAGGATAAAAGGAGCAGGAAATATCAGGGACTGAGATATGGTGGTTATCATCATCATATGTACATTACAGCCACATGCTTTTTTCCCCAGAGACTGAGTCAAAATTCAGACAAACCTCATATTTTTCTATCTAAATCTGTCTGCCCCATTCTGGTCACAGAGTGCATCATATTTCCAAAGGAAAACAAGGTTTCCTTCAAAGGAGACCAGTGTCAACTTCTTCACTTATTCAGCCCTGTTCCAGGTGCCATTCTTGGAACTGAGAATCAAACAGAAAATAAAATACTCAATCCCCTTCCCTTTTGGAGCTGACATTCTGTGAGTATATTATAGAGTACTTATCAAGAGCTGGGGCTTTGTAGCTAAGAGGCTTGAGTTGGAGTCCACCCTCAACAATTTACTACCTGGGTGGCCTTGGGAACTTTCTCTATGTACCTCAGTTCCTCATCTGTAAAATGAAAATAATATTATTACCTACTTATGAGGATGTTAGGAGCAATAAATGAGTGAATGCATGTGACAAATTTAGAAGAGTACCCTGCACATAGTAGGTACTCAACAATACTAGCTCTTATTATAGCAGCATGTGTTAAACAGATAAATGATGCATCAAACTCCAGGAACTCAAGAGAACAGAAAAGTGATACGAGCATCTGACAAGACACAGTTGCTGGCCTAAAAAAACTTGTTAAACTCTTGGAGTTTTACGCTCCCTGGGAAAGTACAAAGGCCAAGACCTGGACCCTGGGGATTAATTCCCTGATGGCAATGATCTTGGAAACATTATTTCTTCTTCACTTCACTCAACTTTGTTGTTCTCCACCTCAATCTCCTTTTCCCTCTCCTTCCCCTTCTCCCTTCCTCTGCTTTCTCTCTCTCTCTCTCTATCCAATATGACTAAACATATGCAGTGAGAGACTTGAAAATTTACCCAGGGACCTTCTCAGAGACTTAGGAACTTGCTGATGATGTAGGATTTGAGGTATCTATTAGAATTCATAATCGTGATTAATTATGGCTAATTTCCAAAATTTACCTTATCATTGATAATAGTTGATATTTAATGAGCTCCTACTAGGACATACACATTAATAACATTAAATTCAGGTTTCAGGAAACTAAATTTCAGGGTGGTTACATAATTAGTCCAGAGTCACAAAGGTAATACCTGATGCAGTCACAACTCCAGTCTATGCAAGTATGATCAGAGACCCTATTCTTCACCATTCCACTGGTCCTGCCCTCATTCATTTGGCAGAAAATCCTGGGCCTTGTTTGGAATTCTTTCAGGGCTTCAAAATTAACCCCAAACCACCCCAGCTTGGTTATCTACCAACACATATACTTACACGCATGATGATCCTTAATTTTATTATCCAAGCCAGGACACTTTTATGAGAGAAAGGAGAAGTTATATAATAATCATACCAGGACAACAGTTCTAAACCAAGACTTTCCTGGGAAAACCAGAATGTATGGTCACCTACTTACACCACTTTCTAATTTGCAGAGGACTTTTACTTGCATTTAATTACGTTAATCAGTAAACATTAATTGAGTGCCTATGAAGTAGACATTCCAACAGTTATTTCTTTCATGTTAGTATTGTGGAGACAAGTGTGAAGTCACTACCAACACATAGTAGTTGATGAGTCCTGATCTCAAACATAGGACTTCTGATAGTCTTTGCATTAGAGGCCTGGAAACTGCTTCACGGTGATTAAATCAGAGTTAGAGGTCACATACAGAAGCCCTAGAGAGGGAACTCAGTACGAGCCCATCACTCTAAGGCACAGGTGTCTGATAGAAGAGACTCTTGAAAGAACAGAGAAGGGCTCAGCCAAGCAGGTCATCTCAGTCGGTGGAGACTAGGAGGACAGAAGTGACTTAAACCTTCTGCTGAGACCTGCCTGCCCACTGGCATTTATTGGATCAGATTTCTTCTTGGAACACAAGCATCTCTGGGGGGAAATCCAGAAGTTATGTGTCAAGTAGGATCTTCACATTCGATGATCAGATCAGGAGGAACAGAATCTTATTGCAAGCCACCCCTGTGTGAAAGAGGCAGCTGGATGCACACTCAGGAAGGAAGAAAGGAAGCTGTCAGCTGGAGTTTGAAAGAGCCTCTTTGGATGTTCTTCTGCCTTCACACAAAATACTCTGCCTTGAACAGTCAAGAAATGACTAGTGAGTTGAGAATCTCATATATTTAAGGAATAATCATGATGCTCGCACCCATTTAATGCATGCTTATAGCATGCTACATACTGGGTTAAATACTCTCATCCTATTTTACAATGAGAACTTGTATCCAAGGAAAAGAAGTCCTCATGACCTAAGGATATTTTGAATGTTTCATACCTGTTTTTGAACAGCAGAAAAATGGGCAAGAAGATCCTCATTCACCAATAAAGTTAATACCTAGGGAAAAACAGCCTGGAACTTCTGATTAGAGAAGGAGTCTACACGGTCTAATTGCCCAATTTCCCGCCTTCCCCTTGGGAGGTAACCTGTGAAGTGACTAAAGCGGCTGAGCCATGAGTCCCTGAAGAAGGTGTCTTTGATGTTGATGTTGATGTTGATGGCATGGAAAGCAGAAGTGACTGTCATCACCCTGGCTTCTGCAGTAACCACAGCATGGAGTTGGCCTCTTCATACATCATAGACTAGCTCAGACAGGATAAGGCCTGGCCTTCACGGACTCCTATACTCCTGACTCTGGCCTCCATTAGAGCACACTTTACACTGCCACCTGAGAGCTTGCAGCTAGCCCCACCCTCCTGAGATACTCTGCAAAGCAGGGGCTGAGGCTTGTTCAGGAAGTATCAAGTGGTGAAGTTGATCCCAAAGGCATTAGACACAGACTGACAAGAGATCAGAACTAGCTCTGCCAGTGGGTGCCTTAAGTAAGGGGCTGAAGTTCTGTTCCCTCAGATCTATGGTGGGTGCTAAGAGTATCTTGCTCATGAGGCTATTGTGAGGCTTAAATGAGATGCTATGTGGTAAAGCTCTAAACCCAGCCAGTTTCCTGAAAACAAGTTAGCCTAAGGAACTAATATCCTAATCAATTTGCCAAATGAAACCTTCACTTTAATAATTGTTCCAGTTACTATTACTGTGAAACATAACAACTCAAGTCGTCTTTTAACTTAAACTATGATTGTAACCAACTAAAAGCAGATTGTGGATGGGAAACAGGAACACAAGACTTTCACTTTTCACTTCATACTTTTTATAGGCCCTTCTTTCCTCTGTAAGTCAGACAGAGGATAGGATATGATCACAGAACTCAGCTCACTAATAGCAGTGAGAATGATGGAGTGCAAGGGACAAACCTAAACCAAGAAGCCAAATGGATCCAATTTTTGTAACGAGTTGTATCAGTCAGGGTTCTCTAGAGAACAGAACCAGTAGGAGGTAGATAGAGAGACAGAGATAGATAGATAGATAGATAGATAGATAGATAGATAGATAGATAGACAGATAGATAGATAGATGTCTCCTATTATGTACATACATATATGTATGTGTGTATTTATATATGTTTATGTTACATGTGTGTGTGTGTGTGTGTATATATATATATATATATATATATATATATACACACATATATCTCAGAGAGAGAGATTTTAAGAATTGGCTCATGCAATTGTGGAAGCTGGCAAGTCCACAATTCACAGACCCATAGACTAGAAACTAAGGGAGGAGTTGATGCTGCAATCTGGGGTTCAAAATCCACAGGGAAGGCTAGCAGGCTGGAAACTGAGGCAATTTGAGACAGAATTTCTTCTTCCCCAGGAAACCTCAGTTTTTGCTTGTGCTCTTAAAGCCTTCAACTGATTAGATGAGGATGACATTATTATTATATATTAGATGAGGATGACATTAACATTATTTTATTTTGCTTACATTATTTTATTTTATAACTGGGTTCTGGAGCCCAGCCAAGTCGACACATTAAATTAACCATCACAAGTGTTGAGGTCGGAGTGGTAGTCAAGAAATCATCACCTATGGCAAATTATGGAAATAGCATTCCAATAGATCAGCACCCAATCAGTGGTAGTGCTCTATCTCTATGCACAAAGGAAATCAAGGATGAATGATGAAGAGACTGAGTGTAGTCACTCCAACAAACATTCTAATCTCTTTCAGAGTTTTTAGACCTGGGCCGGTTTTCAGACCCAGAACCCATTGACTAATGGAGAGGCCAGGTCCCAAGGAGGAAGGGCCATGCAACACCACAGAAAGTATACCTCTAATGATTCCTTCTGGCCTTCCGCAGAGGTACCTATGGCCATTTACTTGGGTAATTTTACATGGGAAAATATCTTCATGGTCCCGTTGTTACAGAGGATGCATATGGGGACAAGTTATTAAATGAAGTACTGGCACAAATCTGTTCCACAGTGGGTCCAGTTAATCTGAAGACCCACTGTGTGATCATTTCACTAGTCTCCAAATATATCATTACAAAGATATATTTGGCAGTTGGCATAACCAAAACATTGGATCCATGGCCTCTTGGAATCCCCTGAAACTGCCCATCCCCCTGCTAGGATGATAAATCAAAAATAATGTCATATCCCAGGAGAAAGGCAGAGAAAATATGCTAGGGTGAATGTCTCCATCATGTCTCTCCTTAACTCACCAGTTAAATCCCTAAACAAGCCAGGCAGATTCTGGAAGATGACAGTAGACTGCTGCAAACTCAACCAAGAAGTAGCCTCAATCTCAGCCATCTTGCCTGATGTGGTATATTTGATGCAGATTACTAGGATGAGGCTGTGGGTGCACGGTTTTCAGCCATTGATCTGGTGAATGCATTCTTTTGCACTCCTATCACGTAAAAGGATCAGAAACAGTTTGCATGCACTTTGAATAGAAAATAGTATGTTTTTCCCTAGGGCTCTTTTAACTTGCTTGAATTCTGTCATAATATAGATTCAAAGATGCATACAATCTGAATATCCCACAGAACATCACACTGGTCCACTGTATCAATGACACCATGGTGATTGGACCAGATAACCAAGAAGTTGCTAGCAAGTTGGAGCCGTAACAAGACACAGACAATCTTGAGGGTGGAAGGCAAACACTACAAAGATGCAGGGGACCCTCCACATCAATATTGTTTTTAGGAATCCAGTGATCTAAGAGAGGGAACAGAAAGCTACAGTTGCATAGAATATTCCACGTAAACAGCTGAAAGAGGAGGGAAAATCCTGAGGATAGTTTACAGCTGGGTCAGCTCACTGTGTAAAAGCAGGTCAAAAATGGATAACGACTGTACCATAGTTCATCAAGGGTTGCCTTGTAAGATATTTCTCAGCTTTAAGCTTCCTTTGGAGATGGCCTTGGCTGAAAGATACTGCTTCACCAAAGAGCATCCTTTCTTCCAGGGGCAGCCTGCATCCAACGATCAATAGCGGGGTGTAAAGAACCACCTCCCTTGACATCCTAGCTCCAGACCTCCAGGTAGAGTCAGCAGAGATCTTCATTGGGACTGTATCACAACCTAACTTCTCTCTCTGTCCTACTCTTCTTCCTTCCTCTCCCTCCATAGATGTTGATCCCAAGAACACTCCCTAATAAACATCTTGCAGACTAATCTCCATCTCAAAGTCTATTTCCTAGAGAATTCAAACTACAATACTCCCTATTCACCACACACACACACACATACATAATATCCCATCACCTTTGATTACCCACAGTTGAGGAAACTAAAGCGTGCCCTGGCAATATTATGGTAAGTTTGACAGGCTCTGAAAATAGCCTCAATCGTCATAAGGAGGCCTCGGGAGTCCTCTGTCCCCTTGGGGCAGCTCCACATAATTCTGCTGCCCATTGTGATGTCTGTACCTAGAGATGTCACAGAGCAAGCTCTCTTGAGGGGTCAGGTTGGAATGAGCACACCATAGCTCCTTCAGCCCAATGAGGACCCAAAGGAGGCAGGAGAGCAGAGCTCAAACCCATGAGAAGCTGACAGGATCTTCCCAATCAAGAGAGTTCCTGCCACAGTGAGTCTGGGCATCTCTGCCTTCTACAATGGGAAGCAGATTAAAACAGAATAATTCTGAGGAACAGAGGTTGAGAATGAGACAGAGGTGTGAGGCAGTGTCAGGAAAATGCATTATCCTTCTAGAATCTAGCACAATCTATCTATCTTCTCTTTCCTCCTTCCTCTCAGCTCTTCTTGCTGATCACTAGAAGATCAAAAAGGTCAGCTTTGACTGATATTTGAACTTAACCAATTTGGAGAAGCGGTTCAGGAGGGAGAACAGATTTTTTAAAAATGGGAAAGGTGAGAAGATACCTGGATAAGGAAAGTAAACATCAGTACTGGCTGCCCCCCTGACCATGCACCTCAATCAGGTATTTATTTCAGCCTCCTTGGCAGTTCCAAAAACCACATGGACACAGTTTATCATAGAATTAAGCCTAAAATTTAAGTCTAGCTTTGTATTTTTTGACAACCCCATTTGATCACTGGGCTAAGGTCTGTGATTATCCCACGGTTTTTGAGGAAGCAAATTTCCAATAAGTGGTTATGGGGAGCTTCGTAGAGAAGCAACAAAAAAAAGTCCCCCTATCAGACACATTCCAGTCTTTTAGAATTATTCACTCAGAATCTCATTCCAAAAATTCCTTCCATTTTCCCAAATACTCAGCATAGATGAGACATAGGAGGATGCAACCTTACTTAATCACTTCAGATCTTCTTCATCTTACACTCCCCAGGCATTCCTTTCACAAAGAGCTTACTTATGCTGATGTATGTTTTACAAACTGCAGTAATACATGATATTTCATTAGCTCTTCGGAATACATAAGATCACTCAGTGAGCAGGTAATGGAGGTCAGCTCTAACCCCCACATCCTGCTTCCAAGTCCGGTGCACTTTCTGCCACACCCTCATTCCATACACACATAATGCCCAGCCATCCAAGACAAATCACCCCATCGTTGCCAGTAAGTCACATATATTAGAATTTTCAAATTCTACAGTCTGTTCAACACAGAAAAAATAAATTTCCCATTGTAACAACAAAGGTCTGTTCTTAATGTGGGATGAAAAACATTTAAGTAAAATAATGTGTGTGTGGGGTGTGTGTGTGTGTGTGTGTGTGTGTGTGTGTGTGTGTCAACGTAGAAAATGATCAAATTGAGGGGCCAGCCCGGTGGCGCAAGCGGTTAAGTGTGCACACTCCGCTGCGGCTGCCTGGGGTTCACCCATCTGGATCTCAGGTGCACATTGACGCACGCTTGTTAAGCCATGCTGTGGCGGCGTCCCATATAAAGTAGAGGAAGATGGGCACGGATGTTAGCCCAGGGCCAGTCTTCCTCAGCAAAAAAAGAGGAGGATTGGCATCGGATGTTAGCTCAGGGCTGGTCTTCCTCACAAAAAAAAAAAAAAAAAGAAAGAAAATGATCAAATTAAAAAAAAAAAAAACAATATGTCCCACACGTGATTGCTTCAGATATACTTTCATAGCTTTACAAAAATATGAGAAGCTGCATAGTGGTTAAATCTTGAGATTCAGAATTAGTCCTGAACTTGAATCTTGTTTCTGCTATTTACTTGACGTGACTTTAGCAAATTATTTTAAGTCTCTATATCTGTTTTCTCATCAGAAAAAAATGGGAATAAAAATAGCTTATGCTTCGTATGGTTGCCGTGAGGATTAAACAAAGTACTACCCACACAAGGAAAGTGCTTAATTGCTTATTCTCTCTCAGATTATTGAAAGCATGGACACACACACATGCCTTCTAAAAAAGCTTTGAAAATTCAGAGTAAGATGAATTTGACCATTACAGCATTAGAGTGTGATGGCTAAGTTCATGTTAATATTCAGATTCATTACTCTTGAGAAGATATACAAATACCTGTTTATGGAAAAAGTCATTGGCAATGATGATGGCAGGGAGGAGAAGATAGTGGTATCAAATATTTGCTCTGCCCCTGAAGCCATTCTAAGTGCTTTAAGTATGATGAAATCCTCATAAAAACCTTATAGGGTAAATATTAGTATACTGTATTAACAGATGAGAAAACTGAAGTTCAAAGATATTTAATAACTTGCCTGATGTTAATCACCTGGAAAGTAGGCATTTAGTTGTTGCATAAATAAATGAATAAATAAATGTTCATTCCTTGAACTGCTATAAAAACGCCTATCCAATGTGCTCATTCTCAATGTCTGGATGAAGAATTTAAAACACTTCGTGGGCTTGAGGATACTCGAATCAGTGTTGTTCATGATAGCAAAGACTTAGGAGGACATCTACGGAAACATATTAAGTCAAGTGTGCTACATGCATACGATGAAGGAGTGAAAAGAAAAGAACCAAAATACAGATACACCTAAAAAAATTGTATATATTGAGAGAAAAACAGAGTGAGATATATGCCACAGCATTATTGAAGTAAATGGAAAAAAACACACATACACAAAGCAACAATATATATTTTTCAAGGATATATATATATATATACACACATAAATAAACAAATGGATGATGGCATAGAAGGACATAGGCTTGTTTAATGGTCGGGTATCCAAGATGTGGGAACATCACAGGCTTAGAAAATTAGAGGAATAATAAGCAAATAGTAAACTTAAAAATAAGGATTCGTATGGACCGATAGTGATAGTCTGTTGTTTACTAATGAGTAGGAGCTTCTAAATAAGTGAATCTGAAAACAAAAGAAGCATATCAGTAAAACATTTTTGGACTGGGTTCATTATTCCTCTGATTCCCGTTGATTATTTTATCAAGCCCCTTTTATGGAAAAGAAGTGCAGAGATAAAGCTTTGCATGACATAACTGAAAATTATTTTCATATAGACAGAGAAAAATAAACCACCTTATCTGAAATAAATAAATTCCCCACCCTAACCATGTCAATATCTATCCCTTTATGAAGTTTTATTTTTCTTTATAAAATGTAGAACTATCTGAAGATAGATAGATAGATAATTGATAGATGATAGATATATTGATAGATAATTGGTATAGATAGATAGGTATCTGGATGATAGATAATTAATAGATGGTAGATATATATCTGGATGATAGATATATAATTGATAGATAGTAGATAGATATCTCGGTGATAGATAGATAATTGATAGATGATTGATTGATGATAGACAGATAGATAGATATTCCATTAGAATGCAAGATCCACAAAGCCAAACCTTTCTCTGCCTTACTCACAGTTGTGTTCTCACTCCCAGAAGAGTACTTTTCACAAAGTAGGTGCTCAATATAAAACATTTTTTTAATATTTAATATTAAACTGAATCAGGAAGGTTCAACTCTGCTCCTGAAGGAAAATTCTTCCTCCCAACCCCACGCTATAAACTCAGGAAGCTTATGAAATCTTAAAGTTGGGAAAGGAGGGCAGCATCAAGGACCACAAAGCTGACACGTTGCTCACATGGTAGCTAATCACGACCCTATGAGTGGAAAGTCAATGTAGAAAGAAGCATACATTTGTTTGTGATTAAAGTTACAAAAGAGATGTGTTAGATCTTCTCCATTTTAGCTGGCTCCATGATCATGGAAAAAGTCAACCAAACCAGCAGTGTCTCTGAATTCATCCTCCTGGGACTCTCCTCCCAGCCGGAGGACCAGAAACCACTCTTTATCCTCTTCTTCACCATGTACCTGGTCACCATAACAGAGAAACTGCTCATCATCCTGGCCATTCGCTCTGACCCCCAGCTCCAGACCCCCATCTATTTCTTCTTGAGTTTCTTATCTTTCACTGACATTTGCTTCACAACAACCATTGTCCCTAAGATGCTAGTGAACTTCTTGTCAGAGAAGAAGAATATCTCTTATGCTGGGTGTCTGACACAGATGTATTTTATGTATGCTTTTGGCAATACTGACAGCTGCCTCTTGGCAATCATGGCCTTTGGCGCTATGTTGCCATCTGTGACCCGTTCCACTATGTTACCACCATGAGCCACCGCCACTGTGTCCTGTTACTGGTCTTCTCCTGCTCATTTCCTCACCTCCACTCACTCCTACACACACTTCTGCTGAACCTTCTCACCTTCTGTGACTCTAATGTTATCCATCCCTTCCTCTGTGAAATCAACCCTCTGCTGAAATTGTCCTGCTCCTCCATATTTGTCAATGATATCACAATAAAGACAGAAGGATTGGTTGTTTTGGTGGCCCCCTTTCTATGCATTGCTTTCTCTTATGTACGAATACTCATTGCAGTCCTCAAGATCCCCTCAGTTGCTGGGAAACACAAAGCCTTCTCCATCTGTGGTTCCCACTTTGCTGTGGTGATCTTGTTTTATGGAAGCATATTCTATGTCTATTTACAGCCTTTGTCCAGCTACACTGTGAGGGACCGCACAGCAACAATTGTCTACACAGTTCTGTCCTCCATGCTAAATCCTTTTATCTACAGTCTGAGAAACAAAGATATGAAGTGGGTCTTGGGGAAGCTGATTGGCAGGAGGAAATCCTAGCCAGAAAGAATGCGAACCTGCTCATGAACATCTCTGCTCCTCTGGACTCTGTTGTTGCTGGTTCGTGATACAGACAGTAAACTCTGTAAGTCAGCAGGTATAACTCATATGTGTCATGGACGTCGGGTTGTATCCACCTATTTCTTTACACATGCAACTATCCCATTGAGACTTGATTATGAGTCAGTAACTGGCTCAAGGTCTACTGAAATCTTGGCATCCAGTTTTCATGTATCTGCCTCTCTCTTCCCATCTTTCTCTTCTCTAGAAAACCACATCTTTTTTATTCCTTCTAAGTGCTATTGACAGCTTTGTTTTCTACAAAATTTCCTGGAACTAATTTATATCTGTTCAGTGACTTCTGATTCCCTTAGTATACTCCTTATTTTAATGAACTTCTGTAATCAGCTTTCCTAACTTTTTGAAAGTCATTACAGTACCTTCAGAAAAGAGACAGAGACAGAGATGTTCACACTCCCATAAATTTGAAACTTCCACCAATGTAAGCAATGTGTCTGGCCCATCAGTTTATAAAAGGATCACGCCTCTTCCTTCTCCCATATCTTCAACAGCACAACGTTCTGGGCTCTGTATTGAACAAAAGCCCAACTCTTAGCCTTGATTAGCTGAGTGACGTAGGAGTTCAGCACACAACTGCCGCAGTGATCAGGCCACTGTGCAGGGTAGGGCTGAGTTGCTCCGGTCTCTACCCTAGTTGTCTGTTATTTGTCCTTCACAGGCACTCAGTCCTCTTGAGGCCTCTCTTAGCTTCAAATTTCCCTTAGAGATACCCCTATTTCAACCATGACTACCATTCAGAAATCTACCTGCTTCCCAGGGAAAGATTTATTGTATGTACTTAGAATTATCCTCAGTATCTTTTAAAGAGAGAATTAAAAGCCATATGTGAACATTGAAGGCAGATGTAACTAGGAGCGTCCAGAAACAGACAGAGGCGTATTGGGCTGCTCTGGGAAGTAAAGAGTCATCCAGTGCTGCAGACAAGGACTTTATTCTGTTCACTTTCGTTTTCATCCTTTATTCTCTATTCTTTTCTCAGTGGTTTTAGACTTTACTATTTTTTATATCTTAACATTTTTATCATTTACTATTCTCCTATATTATTCCTAGAGATATTATTCAATAGGTCTCGTGTGGCACCTGTGAATCTGCATTTTAATAAGCATCTTCTAGAGAAGACTAACTTGGTCTTTATGTGGAAGCCACATGTATGAAAATTTCTGATTATTCTCTATGTCTCAATGTTTGCATTTCTCGGACTCACGCCTGTAGTAACGCTATATGAAATGTATAAAGCTACATGTACACAGATATTCATTGATTGCAGCATTGTTTGTAATAGTGAAAGAAACAACCTAAATGCCCATCAACAGGGACATAGATAAATAACATTTTATTTTTTCCATAGAAAGAAATAGTATGTCATGGTTACAAATAGTAAGGTATATCTCTATCACTGCCCTTAAAAGCCACTAGGAATAAAGAGAAAGTTGCAACACAAAATACATGAGAATAAACCTATTAGGGTAAAAAATATGTATAAGTAAATGTCTATGTGCATGTGGTGAATAGGTAAGATTATATATCCAGTAAGAAAATCTCCCATTAAAAAATGGTTAATTCAAAGAGATTCTTCTAGGGAAGGAGATAAGATTTGCTTTTTAGTTTGTACATATGTGTAATATTTGAATTTGTTAAAAGAGAACATGTATTTTTTGTAAAATTAAAACTACTAGTCACTAAGAAAAATGTGATATAATCTATTTCTCTGTTGTTCATATCATTGAGTTTTGTTTTGTTTAGACAGCAATAACATCATGTCATGGTAGGAGAGGGGTGACATAAAGGAGGTCAGATGATCAAAGGGACACTCCATTCAATGGTCTAATTCTTATTTTGGAGAAGAACCAGATAAAGAGGAAACATTCCATGCAGGAAACAATCTCACTTCCACACAAGCTATAGTTGTCCTTTATTACTATCAACACTTTGGCCTTGGAAGAGAAAATCCTGATCTTAACATTTTTATCCAAGACTGGGCATGGCCGTAGACCTATGACTATGACCCTTGAGCAAATCTGAGTGAGATCCAAGAACGTGCATTTCTAACAAGTCCCTAGGTGATGCTGATATACTGATTTAGGAACAAGACTTTGAGAATCACTAGTCTACCAGATATCAAGACCTACTACAGACTTATGGTAATTAAGACTATACAGATATTGGTGAAGGACTGGACAAAAAAGACAAATGCCAAAGGACTGAGAGCCAAGAAACATATTCACACATTGGTATACACTTGATTTATGAATGAGGCACCAGAGAGCCTCTTTTCATAAATGGAAATAAGACAGTTAGGAATCTACATTGAAAAATGAAATTGGACCCCTACCACACACCATATGCAAAAATAAACTCTTGATGAATTATCAACTTACATATGAAAGCAAAAAACTACGAAGTTTTTAGAAAATAATATAGAATATCTTTGTCTTCTTGAGGTAGGAAAATATTTCGCAAACAAAACACAGACAGAAATCACTAACTATAAAAGAAACGAATAGTAATTGAACTATGTTAAAATGAAATACTCTGTTCTGTTTATCAAAAGACATCAAAGAGAAAAAATACAAATAACAGAATGGTAAAAGGTGTTTGAAATTCATAAAACCAGCAAAATGCTCAAATTAAGAATATATAAGGATCTTGGAAACCAGTAAGGAAAAGACAAAGTCAGGGGGAAAAACCATGAAAAAGAATTAAACAAACATTTCACCAAAAAGAAGGAAATCCAAGTGACCAATAATCATATGAAAAGATGCTGAGTTTCATTAATAACCAGAAAGATTCAAACTAACTCACAATGGAAACCCACTGCACAGCCACCAGATAGACAAGTGCTAGCCAGGATGTGGAGAAAAGGGTATCTTTGTGCACTATCGATCAGAACGGTAACTGATGCAGCCACTATGGAAAACAATATGGAGGATCCTAAAAAAATTAAAAATAGAACTACAACAGGATCCAGCAATCCCATTTCTGGGTATATTTCCAAAGGAAAATAAATCACTATCTCAAAGAGATATCTACACCCCCATATTCATTTCAGTGTTATTTATAATAACCAAGACACAGAAATAGTAAATGGAGGAAGCAGGACTCAAACCCAGGCCTTTCTGTCTCTGCAGTACTTACACTTAGTATGTAGATTAAAATTTAAAAATTAAACTCAAGGCTAAGGAAAAAACACATGGATTATGTGAGACAATGGCTTACACTGAGGGCAATAGCAGGATGTGTTTGTATTTCCTATAATGTTGTCGTGGATGATGTTCACCATGATACGCAATATTCTCTATACAAAATTCAAAAGGAAATTTTCTCTCCGGTAGAAGTGCCAGGAAGACTTGCTGTTCTCATTTTTCAAATGAAGAAACTGAAGCTTATGGAAGCTAAGTAACACAAAAACAACTAAGTGGCAAGACCAGCATTCTAATAAATATTTCCTTTCCCCAACACCAGCCGTCAGCACACTGCTCTGAGGCTAAACCCTAAAAACACATACATTCTTTTTCCAAAGCCCCTTTGCTAAACATGACAATAACCTTTGCCTGACCCTATGATTTAAAAATACATAAAATAACATTAACCTAATTCTGCATAGAAAAAAATGTAATCCATATGCCTCCTAGACACTGGAAGGCGCATACACACCGTTGATCTACCCCCACTGAATCCCCTGAATACTGCAACCTCCCATATTGACTTATGACCTGCCCAATTCTAGAATACATCTGAATCCCCAATCATAAAAATATTCACCCACATAAGTATTTGTCCACCCTTGATAACCCATAATTGGGAAAATTGGAGCATGCACTTGAGATGTTGCAGTGAGGTTAAGAAACTCTGAGCTCAGCCCCAACTTCTGAACAGGAAGGCTCAGGAGTCCCTTTATCTTCTTGGGGTGAGCTTTGCTAACTGTGATTCCCCATTCCACTTTCTCTGCTTAGAGAGATCACAGGACAAACTCCCCTGAGAGGTCGTCACACCACAACTCCCTCTACCTAACAAGGGCCCCAGAGGCCAGCAGAGCAGAGCTCAGGCTCATGAGAAGCCGACTGGGCTTCCACAATCAAGAGAGTCCTTGTCACCCGAGTCAGGGCACCTCTGCCTTCTGAAACGTGGAGCTAGGACAGCATCACACTGTGGGGGCAAGATGTTAGGAAAGAAATGGGGATTGAGGCCAGTTAAGGGAAACATGTTATCCTTTTAGAGTAGTGTATCAGCTCCTTCCTTCTCTTCTGTTCCTCTCCTTGTTAATCAGCCCAGAATTTCGTGGCAGAAACATGAGGGAGCTGAGCTTTGGCTGAGAAGGAGACTTGGAGCTGATTAGCAGATGTGGTGCAGATCAGCTTCTAGAGAAACTGGAAAGGAAAGAAAAGCATCTGGATATTAAGGTGAGCTTTGGTAAGCTGGCAACTCACTTGGCTTCTCCAACCCAATTTGGTACTTACTCTTTCCTCCATAATAGTTTCATATATTTCATGGATTAATACGGCATAAGGTACAACTAAAATTTTCATCTGACTTTTTAGAGTTTGACCTCTAGGCCATCTACACCCTATGTTTTGGTGGAAGCAAAACTCCATCAGTAGAAAAGGAAAAATATAAATAAATAAATAAAAACTATAGTATTCCCAGCCTCATCCACTCATCTGGTGCTTTTAGAACTGTTTTTCCTGATTCTCAGATCTAAAACCTTCTTCGTTTTTTCTAGTCATGAGCATGAGTGGTCCTCTCATCTACAACCTAAAACACCCAATCTCATTAATTAACTCAAATCACTATTTTTTTGTATTCTGCATTCCCCAGGCAGGTCTTTCATGAATGACTCATTTTTTAACATTGATCTGTGATTAACAAACTGCTTTCCGAACATGATATCACACTTGCTATTCGTAAAATATCAGGAATCAGCCTGTAAGCAGTTGATGGAGGACAAATCAAACTCCCATCTTTGTCTTAAGTCCAGGGCGCTGTCTGTTGCATGACCACAGTTTTACACACCAGACACGCCCCAACCATGGATGGCAATTTTATTTTCCACTTGATTATGGTCAGTTAATTATGGATATTCAAATTTTCAAATTCTACCATCTGTATAATACAAAAAGATGAGCCATCTCTCTTGCAACTACATGGATTGATTTTGAACATGGGAGAAGAAAGCTTGTCGTTAAGGCAGATAGAAGGGTAGTTCATGTGGGGAATTATCACAGTGAGAAAAGCAATCCCTGTGCATGATTATGATAGACAATACATATACCAAAACATGAGGAGGTGAAGCATAAGAGTTAAGAACATGATCTTCAGAGTGAGTCAGCTTGGGGTGCAAATCCTGATTGTTATTCCCTTCGTCAATGACCTTGAGCAAACCACTTCATGTCTCTAAGCCTCAGGCTTCTGATAACAACACATGCCTCCTAATCCCTTATCATGGGATTTAATGAGATACTTAACATAGGCTGACATGTAACAAGTTTTCAATAAATGTTGGTGATGATTGTTAACTTCAATTATTGATTCACTCAAATAATTCAATGCAGCAACAAATATTCCTTCTACAAAATCTTGCAAAATAATGAAATTAGTCTGACAATTTGGCAGTTAGGGATGTATTTGAAGCTTGTGAATTAATTGATTTTCAGAACATCCATGAATAGCAGATAAGGGAAGATGACACTGGGATTGATGAGGATCAACGGCTTCTCCTGAGTGTTTACAATATGCTTTTCTCTCTTCTAAGTGCTTTAAATGCATCATCTCACTAGATCCTCATGAGAATGTGACTATTTGTGCCCAATATTACACGTGAGGAAACTGAAACTTAAAGATGTTTAGTAGTTTACAACTAAAATATAAGCATTTAATTGCAAAAAGAATTAATATATTAATATATACATTAATGTAAATATAAAATCTTTTTAAATTCATGAAAATTCCAGTGTAATAGGCCCACTCAAATTGTGTGAAAAAAATGTGCTGCCTCAAAAGAAATTATTTTAAACACTTTGATGATACAAGTATGTTCATTGTAGAGATTTTTATGGTAACCGAGAATATATAAATGACCAATGTCTCAAAATGTTTGAAAATCTTTATCTAATATGTCCATTCATAAGGTATGGATAAATATGCTGACCCTAAAAAATTGATTTAAAACACTTTGCTGATACAAGATCTCTCACTGCAGAATTTTTTGTAGAAGCAAGAAACAGAGGCCACTTTTGATGTCCATCGCTAAGTAACTGGATATGATTTAAAAAAACATGTTTAATAAGAAATATTAACATGCTTCTCATAAATAATTTTGAATGCATATATGAAAGATGAATTTTAAAAGCATAAATTGAATACTCAACAATGGATGCCCATTGTGTACAAATATGATTTAGGACAGGGGATTAAAGAAAAGAAAAACAATCTACAAAAAAAGAGGAGACTTCCACTGACCGACGCTGATAGCATGCCATGAGCTAAGGAGGATAAATCTCTCATCCTGTGCCCAGAAGAGAAAAAAAAAAATCATTTTGTAGAACTGTGTTCAACATTCCTCTTCACTTCCCTGTTAATTATTTTGGCAAACCCTTATTTTTTTTTTCCAAGACAATGCAAAGATGTACTTTAGAATGACACAACTGAATTTGCTTTGGTAGGGTGTGGTGTGTCCTGTGACCTCCTTATATAAAATACTTCCACCCCCACTCCCTATTCATTTCTATCCCCTTACATATTGTTTTATTTTGTTCACAAAATTTATCCCTACCTGATATTATATTACATATTTTGTTTGTTGGTGATGTATCTTCCCAGCTAGAGCATGAGCTTCCCAAAGGCAAAGATCTGGCTCTTTTTATTGCTGTGGACCCAGCAGGGGAAGAGTGCTTTTCATAGAATAGGAACTAATGAACTGGACACCTAGAGGTCTACCTCTGATGATTTCTAAAGGAAAACTCTCATTCTGTACCTCCAGCTTTCAATATAAGACCCTCGTGCTGTCCATGGATTTGGGAAGGGAGGACCACATCAAAGATCACGAGGTTGACAAGCTGTCCCTGCACAACAGATAGATGTGACCAAACAGAGAAAACAGAGACTTGCTGGCTTCTCATGATTTGGGTTATGGAATTGGAGTATGTTAAATGACAAAACTTCTTGTATATAACTAGACCCAAGTCAATGGAAAGAGTCAACCAAACCAGCAGTGTATCTGAATTCATCCTCCTGGGACTCTCTTCCCAGCCCAAGGACCAGAAGCCACTCTTTTTCCTCTTCCTCACCATATACCTCATCACCATAACAGGGAACCTGTTTATCATCCTGGCCATTTGCTCTGATCCCCAGCTCCAGACCCCCATGTATTTCTTCTTGAGTTTCCTGTCTTTCACAGACATTTGCTTCACAACAACCATTGTCCCCAGGATGCTAGTGAACTTCCTGTCAAAGACCATCTCCTATGCTGGGTGTCTGACACAGATGTATTTTATTTATGCTTTGGGCAACTCGGACAGCTTCCTTCTGGCAGTCATGGCCTTTGACCGCTATGTGGCCATCTGTGACCCCTTCCACTATGTCACCACCATGAGCCACCACCGCTGTGTTCTGCTGGTGGCCTTCTGCTGCTCATTTCCTCACCTCCACTCACTGCTACACACACTTCTACTGAATCATCTCACCTTCTGTGACTCCAACGTTATCCATCACTTTCTCTGTGACCTCAGTCCTCTGATGAAATTGTCCTGCTCCTCCACATTTGTCAATGAAATTGTGATAAGGATAGAAGGATCTGTTGTTTTAGTGACCCCCTTTCTATCCATTGCTTTCTCTTATATACGAATCCTCACCGTGGTTCTCAAAATTCCCTCAGCTGCTGGGCAACGCAAAGCCTTCTCCACCTGTGGTTCTCACCTCACTGTGGTAACACTCTTCTATGGAAGCATCTTCTATGTCTATTTACAGCCCCTGTCCACCTATACTGTCAGGGACCACATAGCAACAATTGTCTACACAGTTTTGTCCTCCATGCTAAACCCTTTTATCTACAGCCTGAGAAACAAAGACCTGAAAGGGGGCCTGAGGAAGCTGATGGGCAAGAGGAAATCCCAGGCATTACCCTCTTGACAAACCCACAAGTGGAGTCTGCTCCACTTGACTCTGGTTTCTACTGGTTCTTGGTGAACAATCAAGCTGTTGAAGGTTAGCATTTTTAGCTCATGTGAGACAAGGCTGTTGTGGGTACTTACATACATTGATGGCCCACCAATTGGCCCTGCCTCTGCTTAAATCATGACACTCTTCCTCACTATTCCTCCTCTTTCCTATGAAGATTCATCACTTTCTCATCTTCCAAACACTGGTTTAATCTAGACCTTTCCCACAAATATTTCCTGAATGAATTTCTCTTTTTATTGACTTATCCTCCAAAATCTTTCACATTTATGTGATTGTTGAAAAAATTTACTTAATTTATACCTGTTGAATGTCTTTACAAATATATGAAGGGGGAAAGAACAAAGAGAGAGAGGGAAGAGGAGGATTACATTTTAGCTAGTTTTCTCATTTTGAGGATTTTTATAATTTCTCATTTTTTTTCAAAAAGCATTTTCTTATTTACAAATTTAGTTTTTACCTTTACTTTTATCTTTCTATCCTTCCTTTATTGTATTTATTTGGCTTTATTTCTTTCTAATTTCCTCTTATTTTTTTTTTTAACGGTACAATTAAAAAATGCTAATGGCCAGAAAGGAAAAGAACCAAGAGTGATAACATGAAAATTATCCATTCCACAGCGGGGAGGTTAGAACTTTTCATGCCTCCATCTATCCCTAAAGTTATATGTTTAAAAATATGTGATTTAATACTTTATTGTAGATACTTTCATTCTTAGGAGTCTAACCTATAGAAATATTATCATAAATGTATATTGAATCTTGACACATATTTTTTCGGTGATTACCAGTTTATAAAAGAAAAAAGTGGGCAACAACCTAAAAGCCTATCAATAGGAAATGGAGAAATTAATTATGATTAATTATATAGAATGTAACAATATGCATGAAGCAAGTTCAAAGAATCTAATGGATGTCTATCACTTCCTTAAAAAGCCATTACATAGAAAAATCAATATGTGGAACAAAGTATAAAAGGATGAATTCATTATGTTTAAAAAATTATATGAATATATATGTGTGTCTAGTCACTGGAGTAAGAATGGAATTGCAGGAGGGGACAGAGAGGGAGAAAATTTCCACTTTATACACATTTGTAATATCTGAATTTGTTCAAATAAATATTTATAGGTCATGGGATTTAAAACTACTAACAAATCAGATGACCAACGCAACAGTGAAAGACTTTCTTTGTAAGGTACCAGCTGAAGAGAAAATTTCTATATGCTTGCATGTCTGAAAAATATCATTATTTGGCTCTTTCATTTGAATGATAATTTGATAGGATATAGCATTCTAGGTATGAAAACTTTTGGAACTTTGAAGATATAGCTGCATTGTCCAACTGCATCAAGTGTTTTCAGTGAGAAACTAGGGGTCATTCTAATGTGTTCCTTTGTGATATTCAACCCTAACCACAGTCCATAGAAATCCTTCACCAAATGTTGTCATACCTCCACTGCTTAGGCTTTGGGACAGTAGACCCTGACTCCAACCACTTTACACTAAGCCTGGGCACAGGATCCTGATCATTGTCCTTGGAAATTGGAAAGCCATTTCTAAAATTTCAAGGGAAATGAAAATGACCTAGAACAGCCAAGACAATCTTGAAGAAAAATCACAAAGTTGTGCGACACACAATACCAAATTTCAAGACAATACAAAGCTAAGGTAATTAGTATAATGTTGTATTTCTGTAAGAGTGCATAAATAGATCAATGTAGAAGAATAGAGAGCCAATAAAAATATCCCTATTTACATAATCACTTGATTTTGGCAAAGAATCAATGCAATTTAATGGAGAAAGGAGGACTCATTCCATACATTCAGCTGAAACAACTGGATATGCCTATAGAAAACAATTAAACTTTGACCCCTTACTCCATACCACACTCAAAAATTAATTCAAAGTGGCACATAGACCTAAATGTGAGGGCTAAAACTATAAAATTTCTTGAAGAAAACATAAAAGACATACATAAAAATGTGCCTGTGACCATGAAATGAGTGAAGATTTCTTGGTCAGGAAACAAAGGAAAAATTATTAAATTGGATTTCATCAAAATAAAACTTCTGTTCATCAAAAGCTATCTTAAGAAAGTGAAAAGGTAAAAACTATTCACAGTACATATATTGGACAAAAGACATATCCAGAATATATAAAGAACTCAGACAAATCAATAAGCAGAAGCATACAACTTGATTTTCAAAAGTGAATCAAAGCTTGTACAGACATTTTACAAAGGAAGATATTCAAATCACCAATATCACATGTGAAAAGACACTCAATATAATTTCTTATCAAAGAAATATAAATTACAGTTATAACATGATACCACTGAACGCTCAATAGAATGGCTACAATTAAAAAAAATACAAAATTTTCATAGGATTTGGAGCAACTGAAACTCTCATATACTGATAATAAGAATGTAAAATTATGCAACCACTTTGGAAAACAGTTTTGCAATTCCTAATAAAATTAAACATACAACTACTCTATGTCTATTTAAAAAACTTGTACAAAAAATTCATAACAGCTTTATTCATAATAGGACAAATTGAAAACAACTCACAATAGCCAAGACTTGGAAGCAACCTAAATGCCCATCAAGGGACGAATGGATAAAGATGTGGTATATATACACAATGGAATACTACTCAGCCATAAGAAACGATGAAATCCAGCCATTTGTGACAACATGGATGGACATTGAGGGTATTATGCAAAGTGAAATAAGTCAGAGGGAGAAGGTCAAATACCGTATGATTTCCTTCACTAAGTAGTAGATAATAACAACAATAAACAAACACATAGGGACAGAGATTGGATTGGTGGTTACCAGAGGGGAAGGGGGGAGGGAGGAGGGCAAAAGGGATAATTCAGTACATGTGTGTGTTGATGGGTTGTAATTAGTATTTTGGTGGTGAACATGATGTAATCTATGCAGAAATAGAAGTATAATGATGTACACCTGAAATTTTTACAATGTTATAAACCAATGTTACTGCAATAAACAAAAAATTAAAAAAAAAGATAACTACTCAAATGTTCATCAACAGGAAATAAATAAACAAATCATCAGTAAAAAGCTATACACTTAAAATTTTAGTCATTTTACCAAGTGCAAATTATACTTCAGTTTTAAAAGAAGTTGAATGACCTGGAGATAATGAGCAAAGGATTTTGGGACTATTCAGCACTGATGCACAGTATAGATTAACAGGCAAATGTGTGCTTCATTTGAATATAAGGGGAATATCTTTGGAAATGTTCAGAGGTGCAGAGGTGGTAATGAGAGGATCAGGGATGCTACCTATCATCTCACAAAAATTATCTTCATCTCACAAAATTTCTTTTTGTCTTGGGAATCCAATTGACTTGAGTCCAGGATAACATTTGCATGTCCAGACTCAAGGAGACATTGTTGCTCAGAATTCTACTTAAATTCCTCTAAATTTGACTGTGCATACTCCTAAAGGAAAGATGGACCAGACAATGGCTTCGCCTAGTGGGGCTAACTTAAGACTGACCATAGGTGATGCTTCATGCCTTCCTGGTAGAGGTGGTCCCATCATCCTTTGCTTTCTACTCCTTCCTAGAAATGGACAAAGTCACAGCTCTGAAGACTCTAATCCTGCTACATGCCTGTAGAGGGCATTATAGCCCACCCAGAGATGTCTATCCAGAGAAGCTCAGTCCGGGTTAAGACAGGAAGTAATTGGAAAAAGTAGGAGAACTGTGGCAGTTGAAAAGAGATCACATAATGGGAGATAATAGCAGAAAAGAGAGTCAACATTCTTTTCTTAAGAATCTACCTCAGAACAAGAGAGTAATATTCTTAACTGTTTCTCTCACATTGGGTGCTGAGTCATGGCTAATACAAGATGCCTAAGGATGTATTTTCCCCTAAGAAGGAGAATTGTACCAAAGCTACACTACAACAGTTTCCTCAGACCTTATATATACAATTTGGAGAGAAGACATCAATTCGAGTTCCTTGATGACCTGCCTAGATGATAGTAGATTGGCATTATCATTTTAGTCACATTTTGTTGTTATGGTTATCATACTGATTCTCTGTAGCCCTAAGAGGATTCCTGCCTTTGAGCTTCACTGGATATACATAGCTTCACTGCTATGTTATGTTTCTGTAAAGCAGGATGACACCCTGGTTAAAGCAAGTACCTGAGTATGAGGGAGACACATTGCTGTCATCTGCCTAGTATGTTGGGATCAAATTTTCTCTTTTAACTATACCAGATATGAAGGTGGATGGAAAACTATACGGAGTTTTCATATATCAATGATAATTTTGCTCTGGAACTTCGAAAAAAGATGATTGTGGAAAGGCTTTGGGATACCTGAACTGAACTACACCTGCTAAGTGAATATGCTAACCTGGCAATCTCTTGAGGAGCATAACACTTTTTTGGTGTACATAGTGTACTTGAATTCACCCTATGCCACGAATACTCATAGCAACAAAATTTTTGTCATGTGACATTGGCCCAGAGGACTAACAAGGACTTAGGGAGTTGGGAACTTCATTAAGTGTGCTGAGTCAAGTAGAAATTACTTTCCTGGAGACTCAATATTATGGTCTGAATGGTCACACTAGGGGGATCCCTCTTCCAGGAAACTGACTGAACTTGGCATTTGGCCCACAAATATGATGAAGCAATATTTGAATGGAATATGCATTTACTAAATTGACTCAGCAACTTGCTTGTCAACAACTATGGGAGAGAACACATACCCTTACCCAGGAAGGAAAAATTGCCATGTTGATAGCAACAGCATCTCATGTATTTAAACAGCAGTGGCCAGTATTACCACAGGCTCAAGCAAGAGGATGTTCATTTGTGGGAACACTATGGCCAGCCTAAAATATGGCAAGATTTTACAAGTAAGCATGGTATTTACCGATACTCCTCCAGAGCCACAGTCAAAGAGTAAAAAGGAACTTTGGCTCTCCACCATACAATTGGTAGAGTTTGAATAGGTTAAGGATCAAGCTTAGATCATCCCCATGAGAGACAGATGAGCAGTGCTCCACAATGATACCCAATTCTTAAGTTAATATACAACTTGTTCTTTGTTGGATGAAGTATAATTATGCCCCCAGACCAAATTGAACCTAGAGTTTCCTGAGCAATGACCTGTAGTAATTACACCAGTTATGGGAAACGTATTGTATATGAGAAAATGGTATTTTTGCTGGGAAGGTTAGGAAGCTGGCATTGTTATAATAACTAATGTGGATGTGTTAAACATCATTTAGTCTCACTGCCACAGCTATATGACATAGTAAAGAATTTTTAGACTGGGTTTTTAAAATAAATGAAAATGGAACATAGGTATAAAATGGTTGCCAGAATTAAAAGATCTTTTGGCAAGTCAAACTAAAATTTCCAATTGATGTAATACCCGTGGAGACTTCGTGGCCAGAAAAAGAAGAAAATTTAGCCTTAGAAAAGTGATATATGCAACTGAATGCCTCTGTTGAAGCCTATAAAAAATGCAAGTGATCGTGGAAGAAAAGGAGAGAGAAATAGTCCAGATGAAAAAGGTATATCAGAAAACTTGTGAGGGAATATAGTGATAGTTTGATGTGATTATTGGGAAAGAATTCCAATTCTTAATTGGATGATAGAGTTCCTGGTGTTGCAGACTTTTGAAATATTTTTTTTTTATGTCGAATATTATAGAAGTTACCATATTAAGAATTATTTTTTAAAAACCTAAGAAATGTATGGCAAAGAACTGTTGACAATTGTCAGAGGTAAACTGAAAGCAAGAATTAACAGGTGAACTATAATCATTTCTTCATCCTCCAGAAAAATCTGAGGATTTGACTCTTGGTTCCAAATCTCACAACAGTAATTCAGTAAAAATATATAGGAGTATACTGGATCTAAGATAATTTAGGATCCTGCTAAGTAGTGAACCAGCATGCTGTTCACACATGCCTGTTTGTTAAGATTGTCTATTGAGTAACCAGTAATTTACAAGAGGCAGCTACACAGAAAAATAGGAGCTAGAAGTACATCCCAGAGGGAGCTACAGGATCATCAAGATATAAAAGCAAATGAGACCCCAAATCTGGTGCAATTCTTGATGTCATCTCTCATAACCATTCACATTCTAGTGTGAAATTATTGTGGACATTGGAAGATGCACAAAGGATAAACAAGACTTCTATAGTTCTCTTGCAGTACATGACATATTGCCCATCGTTTATCTTATTGTAAAGCTATGTCAACTTCGTGCTGAGTGAAGCCTCTGGGGCTCACAAAATTGATTGTTGGTCCCTATCTAAGACCCTTCCTCGATGGTCATGCAGAATAGGCATTCCAATACTAAAATCTGAAAAATTTGTTACAAGAAAGGAAAGTTAGAGCCCAATCTCACTCATAAACATCCTAAACAAAATCTTAGCAAACAAAATACAAAAATGAAAGTACTTCATGGCATGTAGAATTTTTTCAATAAGATATTTGTTGTTTAAGCAGTCTAAATTGATCAATATAATTTACTGCATTAATAGAAGGAAGAATAAAATCATAATATTATCTAACAAATGTAGAAATAACGTTTGATGAAAGTTAACATCAATTTATAATTAATAAAAAATGAAAATAAAAACTCTTAGTAAAATAGGAAAAAAAAGGAACTTCCTTTACTTGATAAAAAGTACCTATAAAAACTATAGCAAACATCACACTTACAGATGAAATATCTAATGCTTTCTCTCTGAGATTTGGAATGAGACAAGAATGCCCACCATTACAACTTCTATATTGGAATTCCTAGTCAGTGTAATAAGGCAAGGAAAAAAAAAACAGAAGACATAAAGATTTGAAAGGAAGAAATAACTGCCTTTATTCACAGATAATATTGTTACAAATTTATTGAATCCCAAAATTTTGCAGATAAATCATTATAATTAATGTGAGTTTAGCAGAATTGCTGGATACAAGGTCAATGTACAAAAATCTATTCTATTTCTGTTAAAGCTACAAAAATGAATTTTTCAAAGGTCTCGTTTAAATTAGCATTAAAAATTAAATACCTAAAGATAAATCAAACGAAGATTGGAAGACCTCTATACAGAAAATTATAAAACATGATTAAGTGAAATTTGGTGAGGCATAAATGGATGGAAGGATATACACAAGTTCAAAGATTAGAACATGGACTATTTTAATGATGCTATTGTCTCCAAATTAAACTATAGATTCATTAAAATCCCATTCAAAACACAAGCCGGTGTTTTTGAAGGAGTTGGTAGGCTAATTCATAAACTTATATGGAAAGGAAAATGACCAAGATTAGCTAAAACTGACTTGAAAAAGAACAACAAGTTGGGAAACTTATTCCACAAGATATCAAGGGTTATTATAAAATGACAATCAGTAAGTTAGAGTGATATTAGCTCAAAGGTAGTCAAATAGACCAAAGGAATAAAATAGAGACACCCCAAAACAGACCCTCACATATATAGATGTTTGATCATGACAAAGATGGCCCTGCAAATCAGTGGTTGTAGGATATCTTTCCAAGAAGTGTTTTTGTGTTATTTGGATATCCATGTAGGGGGGAAGCCCCTATCTCACACTATATAAAATAATTAATTCACACTTGTAAACCTAAGTGTAAAAGGTAAAACAACAAATTGTCTAGAAAATATAATAAACAAATATCTTTATGCCCTGGGAATAGGAAAAAAATTTCTTAAATAAGATACAAAATGGAGTGACCACAAAGGGGGAAAAAAGGATAAATTACATTAAAGTTGATAACTTCTATTCATCAAAAGATATCACTGAGAAAATGAAAAATGAAGCCACAGAGTGGAATAAATTATTTCTGCTACACACAACTACAATAGGGATACAGATATATTTTATCCATGATATGTTAAAAAAAAAAAACCTTAAATCAGTAGGAAAAAGATAGCCCACTCAGTACAAAAGTGGGCAAGGAACTTGAACAGGCACTTCACAAAAGAGGATTTGCAAATGGCCAAGAAACAAATGAAAAGGGGCTCAATATCATTAGTCCTCAGAGAAACTGAAAATAAAGCCACATGTGTTGGTGAAGAGAGAGCACTAGAACTCATATGCTACTGACTGAAGGCAAATTGCAACAAGCACAAAGGAAAAACGATTTGGCACTGTCTCTTCTAATTGCATACATCCCTATCCTATGACCCTGGTAGATACCCAACACAAAGCCATAAATGTGTTCCAAACAGTTACAAGACAGTTTATAGCAGCATTAGTAAGAACCAACAACTGAAAACAATCCAAATGTCTATTTACGATGAAATCATTAATTATATTGAAATACAGCAATACAGGAGAATACTATAAAACAATGAAAATGAACTAGCGACAGCTACACAAAGCAAAAAAACGAATCTCTGAAAAAATAATTTTTACTAAAATCTCTAAAGCATAATCTTGAAAAAAAGAGGGTAGGCAGAAAAGAATGCACATGATATCATTTCATTTATATGAAGATCAAAAATAGAAAAACCTAATCTACAGTGTTAGAAGTCAGGAGAGGAGAGGGAGAGTCAAGATGGCGGTGTAGGCAGACTCTGAACTCACCTCCTCCCATTGACACAGCCAATTTACTACTACTCATGGAAAAATTAGACCTGAGACAGAACTGAAAACTGGATAAGAGGAACTCCTGCAACAACGGATAATCCTAACTGAGGTAGAAGAGGCAGAAACTCCCTTCTGGAAAGGAAAAACGCCACCTTCACAAGCCGCAACGCCTCACTGCCGCCGGGAGCAGCCCAAAGGTATGCAACCTCCATGGAGGCGCAGGACCCTGAGCCGGGGAGTGCCCCCGCTGTGGGCATTTTGTGGACCCAGCACAATCCAGACGAGTGGCAGAATAACTGACTTTGCCTGCTACTAAAACATTGGGGAGTACCCCAAGAAAGGCTGGTTCACACAGAAATGAAAACTGGCCCTTAAAGGGCCCACGCACAAACTCACCAATTTCAGAAAGCAACCTAAAAACACCAGAAAGAAAGGTGCACAGTGCTTTGGTGAAAGGGGACTAACCTGATAGGCCCTGAGTGCATCTCAGTGAGAGGTGAGACCTCTCCAGGGAATGGGACATTGGCGGTGGCCATTGTTGTGACCTGGTGTGGGGGTGCTGACACAGACGCCTTTGGAGTTCTCCTTGGGGCCTGCTAGCCCAGGGTCTGCCCTACCCACTAGAGCACCAATTTAATCCAGCTCAGCCAGGGCAGGCAGCCCACCCTAGAGACTGGCCCCACCCAACAACAAGCCCTCAGGCGACTTGTGGGCCTGCATAGATTTGGTGACTGGATTCTCTGTAGCCTGGCAACTGAGCCAACTTCAGTGGGGCAGGGTGTGCACAAGGAGCTGGTGGAGAGTGTGGGGCAGTGGTGGAGTGTGTGGGGCTCCCGCCGTGGAGAGACTGGGTCTGCTTCAGGAGGTCTGGGAGCGCACACGGGGTAGGACTGTGTTGACTGTGTGTGTGGACCGGTGGGCGGCAGGTCTTGTCAGCTGCAGAAGACTTGTGCTTCTCAAAGACACACATAGGGGTTTTGCCCCACCTTCCAAAGCCTGAAACAATTGGGTGCTCCCAAGCCTGAGGCCAGTACCACCCAACTGCAATCCTCAGAGATCTGACAAGTGACCTAAAGGTTGGAGGCTTATAGCAATTGTAAGGCCCTGAGCCTAACAACCTGCCACGCTGGGGGCCTACTTACTTAAAAGAAATACTGCAACACAAATGTGGTATTAGAACTTGCAGCCAACTGTGCTGGGGCTCCCCAAACCTGATAAAGAGACTGAAGGGCCCACAACAACTACAAACAGCTGAGCATTACAACAGCTGGCCAGGAGCATAACTGAGCCTCCCTGGGCACCTACAGGGACAGCAAACAGGCCACAACAGAACACATGTAGCCCACGTAGGGGTCACCCCTGGAACATTGAGAACTGAGGGAAGCACACTGCAGGCCTCCTAAGCCATCAATTACATAAGGTCACCTATCCAAGAGCAGGAGACGTAGCTGACCTACCTAATACGTAGACACAAACACAGGCAAAGAGGCAAAATGAGGAGGCAAAGGAATACATTTCAAGTAAGGGAACAGGACAAAACCCCAGAAAAGGAACTAAGTGAAACAGAAATGAGCAACCTACCCAACAGAGAGTTCAAGCAAAGAGTGTTAAGGATGCTCACTGATCTGGGGAGAAGAATAGATGAACTCAGTGAGAATGTCAACAAAGAAATGGAAGATATAAAAAAGAACCAACCAGAAATGAAGAATACAATATTGGAAATGAAAAATTCACTAGAGGAACTCAAAAGCAGAGTAGAGGATACAGAAGAACGGATCTGTGAGCTGGATGAAAGACTAGAAGAAATTACCCAAGGTGAACAGGTAAAAGAGAAAAGAATTAAAAAGAGTGAGGACAGTCTAAGGGACCTCTGGGACAACATAAAGCACACTAACATCCGTGTTACAGGTGTCCTGGAAGGAGAAGAGCGAGACAAAGGGGCAAATAATCTATTTCAAGAAATAATATATGAAAACTTCCCTAGCCTAAGGAAGGAAACAGACATCCACGTACAGGAAGCACAGAGAGTCCCAAACAAGATAAACACAAAGAGGCCCACACGAAGGCACATCATAATCAAAATGTCCAGAATTAAAGATAAAGAGAGAATCCTAAAAGCCGCAAGTGAAAGTCAAGTTACATACAAAGGAAACACCATAAGGCTATCAGCTGACTTCTCAGCAGAAACCTTACAGGCTAGAGGAGAGTGACACGATATATTTAAAGTGTTAAAAGGAAAAAACTTATAGCCAAGAATACTCTACCCAGCAGGGTTATCATTCAAAATGGAAGGAGAGATCGAAAATTTCTAAGACAAGCAAAAATTAAAGGAGTTTGTCACCAAGAAACCAGTGCTACAAGAAATGTTAAAGAAACTGATTTAAAGGGAGAAGAGAAGACCACAAATAGGAAAAATGATCTATTTCTATGATAAGAGGGTAATGGATACAAATGCACAAAAACGAGGTTAGATATGCTACCAAAAACATAAAAGGAGGGAGGAGGGGAGTTAAAGAGTAGAGCTTTCAGACAGAGGTCAAACTAAAGAGACCATCAATTCTGTACATAAGAAGAAAGGAAGAGAGAAGGACTAGTAAAACACTGAGGAATAAAAGTTAAAAATGGCAGTAAGTACATACTTATCAATAGCTACTTTAAACATCAATGGACTAAATGCTCCAATTAAAAGGCATAGGGTGGCTGATTGGATAAACAAAACAAGACCCATATATATGCTGCATACAAGAGAAACACTTCAGACCTAAAGACACTCACAAACTGAAAGTGGAGGGATGGAAAAAGATACTCCGTGCAAATGGCAATGAAAAGAAAGCTGGGGTAGCAGTACTCATATCAGACAAAATAGACTTGAAAACAAAAACTGTAAAAAGAGACAAGGAAGGGCATTACATAATGATCAAGGGAACAATCAAACAAGAGGATATAACACTTGTAAATATCTACGCACCCAAGGTAGGTGCACCTAAATATTAAAGCAATTATTAACAGACATAAAAACAGAAATAGACAGTAACACAATAATAGTTGGGGACTTGAACACTCCACTTACACCAATGGATAGATCATCCAAACAGAAGATCAATAGGGAATCATTGGCATTAAATGACACACTAGAACAGATGGGCCTCGTAGATATACACAGAGCATTCCATCCAAAAACCGAAGAATACACGTTCTTTTCAAATGCACATGGAACATTCTCCAGGATTGATCACATATTAGGCCACAAAACAAGTCTCCATAAATTTAAGAAGATTGAAATAAACCCAAGCATCTTTTCTGACCACAATGGTATGAAACTAGAAATCAACTATAGGAAGAAAATCAGAAAAGCCACAAATACGTGGAGATTAAACGAAATGCTATTGAACAACGACTGGGTCAATGAAGAAATCAAAGAAGAAATCAAAAAATACCTGGAGACAAATGAAAATGAAAATACGACATGCCAGAATTTATGGGATACAGCAAAAGCAGTTCTAAGAGGGAAGTTTATAGCTATACAGGCCTATCTCAACAAACAAGAAAAATCTCAAATAAACAATCTAAAAATGCACCTAAAGGAACTGGAAAAAGAAGAGCAAAGCAAGCCCAAAATCAGTAGAAGAAGGGAAATAATAAAAATCAGAACAGAAATAAATGAAATAGAGACCAACAAAACAATAGAAAAAATTAATAAAACCAAGAGTTGGTTCTTTGAAATGATAAACAAAATTGACAAACCTTTAGCTAGACTCACCAAGAATAAAGAGAGAAGGCACAAATAATTAAAATCAGAAATGAAAGAGGAGAACTTACAAAGAAAGAGCTGTACACGGAGGAGTATAAAACATTGCTGAAAGAAATTGAAGAAAACACAAAGAAATGGAAAGATATTGAGTGCTCTTGGATTGGAAAAATTAACGGAGTTAAGATGTCCATACTTCCTAAAGCAATCTATAGATTCAATGCAATCCCTATCAAAGTTCCAACAACACTTTTCACAGAAATAGAAAAAGAATCCTAAAATTTATTTGGAACAACGAAAGACCCCGAATAGATAAAGGAATCCTGAGAAAAAAGAACAAAGCTGGAGGTATCACACTCCCTGATTTCAAAATATACTACAAAGCTATAGTAACCAAAATAGCATTGTACTGGCACAAAAACACACACACAGATCAATGGCATAGAATAAAAAGCCCAGAAATAAACCCACACATCTATGGACAGTTAATCTTTGACAAAGGAGCCAAGAACATACAATGGAGAAAAGAAAGTCTCTTCAACCAATGGTGTTGGGAAAACTGGATAGCCACACGGAAAAAAAAATGAAAGTAGACCCTTACCTTACACCATACACAAAAATTAACTCCAAATGGATAAAATATTTGAATGTAAGACCTGAAACTATGAAACTTCTAGAAGCAAACACAGGCAGGACGCTCTTCGACATCGGTCTTAGCAACATATTTTCAAGCACCATGTCTGACTGGGCAAGACAAACAATAGAAAAAATAAACAAATGGGACTATATCAAACTAAAAAGCTTCTGCACAGCAAAGGAAACCATCAACAAAACGAAAAGACAACCTAACAATTGGGAGAAGATATTTGCACTTTATAAAACTGATAAGGGCTTAATTTCCAAAATGTATAAAGAACTCATGTATCTCAACAACAAAAAAACTAACAACCCAATTAAAAAATGGGCAAAAGACCTGAACAGACATTTCTCCAAAGAAGATATACAGATGGCCAACAGACACATGAAAAGATGTTCAAAATCATTAACTATCAGGGAAATGCAAATCAAAATTACAATGAGATATCACCTCACGCCCGTCAGAATGGCTATAATTAACAAGACAGGAAACAACATGTGTTGGAGAGGATGTGGAGAGAAGGGAACTCTCATACACTGCTGGTGGGAGTGCAAACTGGTCCAGCCACTATGGAAAACAGTATGGAGATTCCTCAAAAAATCAAGGATAAAACTACCATGAGATCCAGCTGTTCCACTGCTGGGTATTTATCCAAAGAACTTGAAAACACCAACGCATAAAGATACATGCACCCCTGTGTTCATTGCAGCGTTATTCACAATAGCCAAGTCTTGGAAGCAACCTAAGTGTCCATCAAGGGACGAATGGATAAAGAAGATGTGGTATATATACACAATGGAATACTACTCAGCCATAAGAAACGATGAAATCCAGCCATTTGTGACAACATGGATGGACGTTGAGGGTATTATGCAAAGTGAAATAAGTCAGAGGGAGAAGGTCAAATACCGTATGATTTCCTTCATTAAGTAGTAGATAATAACAACAATAAACAAACACATAGAGACAGAGATTGGATTGGTGGTTACTAGAGGGGAATGGGGGAGGGAGGAGGGCGAAAGGGATAATTCAGCACGTGTGTGGTGATGGGCTGTAATTAGTATTTGGGTGGTGAACATGATGTAATCTATGCAGAAATAGAAGTATAATGATGTACACCTGAAATTTTTGCAATGTTGTAAACCAATGTTACTGCAATAAACAAAAAATTAAAAAAAAAAGAAGTCAGGAGAGAGGGAGGAGGGAAGGATAGTGATGAGAAGGGGGCATGGGAAGGAGGGGCTTCTAAGGGGCTGGTTAGAATTCAGTCACGGTTAAATGAGTGTTTTCATTTTTTGGCAACTCAAATCTCTTGTGACTTGCATAATTTTCTGTGTGTGTATCACACTTTCATAAAATCTTTTTTAAATCAACAAATTATTTGGAAATTATTAAAATAATTTGACAAAGCATTTGCTTTTCAGCTTGTAATGATATGTTAAGCAACGCTATGATATTTATCAGGGTTCAGCAAACTTTTTCTGTAAAGGGCCAGATAGTAAATGCTTTGTAGGCCGTACAGCCTCTGTCACAATTACTCAACTCTGCCACTGTGGTGCAAGAGCAGTCATAGTCAATGCATAAGCTAATGAGTGTGCTGTGTTTCAATAAATTTTTTTATTATGGTAACATTGGTTTATAACATTATATAAATTTGGGGCATACATCATTATATTTTGATTTCTGTGTAGTTTACATCATGTTCACCACTCAAAGATTAAATGCAATCCATCACCATACACATGTCTCTAATCACCCCCTTCACCCTCCTCCCTTGCCCCTTCCCCTCTGGTAACCACTGATCCAATCTCTGTCTCTATGTGTTTGTTGTTATTTTTATCTTCTGTTTACAAGTTACATCGTATGGTATTTGACTTTCACCCTCTTACTTATCTCACTTAGCATAATACCCTCAAAGTCCATCCGTGTTGTCACAAATGGCCAGATTTCATACCTTTTTATGGCTGAATAGTTGTCCATTGCATATAAATACCACGTTTTCTTTATCCATTCCTCCCATGATGGACACCTAGGTGGTTACCAAGTCTTAGGTATTGTGAATAATGCTTCAATGAACATAGGGATGCATATCTTTAAGAATTTGTGTTTTCATGTTCTTTGGATAAACACCCAGCAGTGGAACCACTGGATCATATGGTAGTTCTATTCTTAATTTTTGAGGAATCTCTGTACTGTTTTCCATAGTGGCTGCACCAGTTTGTAATCCCAGTACCAGTGTATGAGTGTTCCCTTTTCTCCCCATCCTCTGCAAAACTGATTATTTCCTGTCTTGTTAATTATAGTCTTTCTGACAGACATGAAGTGATATTTCATTGTAGTTTTGATTTGCATTTCCCTGATAATTAGTGATGTTGAACATCTTTTCATGTGTCTGTTGGCCATCTGTATATCTTCTTTGGAGAAATGTCTATTTAGATATTTTGCCCTTTTTTAAATTGGGTTGCTATTTTTGTTGTTGTTGAGATGTATGAGTTCTTTTATATGTTGGATATTAACGCCTTATCAGATATATGGTTTGCAAATATATTCTCGCAATTGTTAGGATGTCTTTCCGTTTTGTTGATGGTTTCCTTTGCTGTGCAGAAGCTTTTTAGTTTGATGTAGTCCCATTTGTTTATTCTTTTCTATTGTTTCCCTTGCCCCATCAGACATGGTACTTGAAAATATGCTGCTAAGACTGATGTTGAAGAGCATATTTCCTATGTTTTCTTCTAGAAGTTTCATGGTTTCAGGTCTTATTCAAGTTTTTTAATCCATTTTGAGTTAATTTTTGTGTATGGTGTGAGATATGGTCTACTTTCATTCTTTTGCATGTGGCTGTCCAGTTTTCCCAACACCATTTATTGAAGAGATTTTCCTTCCTCCATTGTAAGTTTTTGGCTCTCTTGGTGAAAATTAGATGTCCATAGATGTGTAGGTTTATTTCTGGAATCTGGCTTCTGTTCCATTGATCTCTATGTCTATTTTTGTTCCAGTACCATGCTGTTTTGATTACTATAGCTTTGTAGTATATTTTGAAGTCAGGGAGTATGATGCCTCCAAGTTTGTTCTTCTTTCTCAAGATTTCTTTGGCTTTTGGGGGTTTTTTGTTGTTCCCTATAAATTTTAGGGTTCTTTGTTCTATTTCTGTGAAAATTGTCATTGGAACTTTCATATGGATCACATTGAATCTGTAGATTGCTTTAGAAAGTATGGGCACTTGCACTATGTTAATTCTTGCAATCCGTGAGCAGGGAATATCTTTCCATTTCTCTGTGCCTTCTACTTCCTTCACCAATGCTTTATAGTTTTCAGTGTATAGGTCTTTCACCCTTTTGGTTAAGTTTATTCCTAGCTATTTTATTCTTTTTTTGCGATTGTAAATGAGATTGTATTCTCAATTTCTCTTTCTGCTACTTCATTTTTAGTGTATGAAAACAACTTTTTTTGTATGTCGATTTTTTATCCTGCAACTTTACCATATTCATTTATTATTTCTAAAAGATTTTTGGTGGATTCTTTAGGGTTTTCTATATATAAAATCATGTCATCTGCAAATAGTGACAGTTTCACTTCTTCCTTTCCAATTTGGATCCCTTTTATTTCTTTCTCTTGCCTGATTGCTCTGGCTACGACTTCCAATACTATCATAAATAAGACTGGTGAAAGTGGGTATCCTTGTCTGGTTCCTGTTCTTAGAGGAATAGCTTTCAGAATTTCTTCAATGAGAACGATATTAATTGTGGGGTTGTCATATATGGCTTTATTATGTTGAGATAATTTCCTTCTATACCCATTTTATTCAGGGTTTATTATAAATGGATGCTATATCCTGTCAAATGCTTTCTCTGCATCTATTGAGATGATCATGTGATTTTTATTCTTCATTTTGTTAATGTGGTGTATCGTGTTGATGATTTGCAGATGTTGAACCATCCTTGCATCCCTGAAATAAATCCCACTTGATCATGGTGTATGATCTTTTAAACGTATTGTGTTTGATTTGCTAGTATTTGGTTGAGGATTTTTGCATCGACGTTCACCAGTGATATTGGCCTGTAATTTTCTTTTTTTGTTTTGTCCTTGTCTGGTTTTGGTATAAGAGTAATGTTGCCTTTGTAGAATGAGTTAGGAAGCTTCCTCTTCAATTTTTTGGAAAATTTGGAGAAGGATATGTATTAAGTCTTCTTTGAATGTTTGGTAGACTTCACCAAGGAAGCCATCTGGTCATGGACTTTTATTTTGGGGGAGTTTTTTGATTACTATTTTGATCTCCTTACTGGTGATTGGTCTATTCAAATTCTCTATTTCTTCCTGATTCAGTTTTGGAAGGTTGGATAACTCTAAGAATTTATCTATTTCTTCTAGATTATCCAGTTTGTTGGCATATAGCTTATAGTACATTAATTATATACAGCCTTTTGCATGTCAATCATACCTCAATAAAGTGGTTTACAGAAAACAAAATTGTGCTGGAGTCAATGAAATAATTGGTATATACAACTTTGTATATATCACTCATATATCAAAACAAGAATGTATAATATGTGTGCTAAAAGATATATTCAAGAATTTTCATATTCTTGTCACCATCCTGTCCTTCCCCCTGGCTTCCCTCTGGAATTCAAAGTGATCACCAAGATCAAGTTGCTCCAGTCAGTATGCAATAATTACAGCATCATGCCAGATGAGGGCTTTGGGGTCTGGTTCCAGGCACTGGAGCTGTTCAGGGAGACAGAAAGGTGAAGCCAGGGAAAGAATTGGGCATAGCAGGGGTGGGCTCTCCCTGGGGGCCAGCTTCAGAGATCTGTGTCTATGGCCCCTAGGTCAGTGTCCAATCCTGTTGCCTGGTGACAGCTGGTCACCTGGACACCAGCTTCTGGATAAGCAATGGGAGAGAGACTTGAGTGTGTCTACTGGTAGACTTGTAGCTGACCTTCTGTCCTGTAGCTACAACCTGTCATGCAAGCTGTAGCCCCCATCTGAGTTGGTGAGCAACATCTTTAAGGCCAAGAAAAACATGCCATCCTGAAGCTCTGGAGCAAGTGAGTATCCAGACCAGTGCTGGCAGGAGGGGCTCCTTGGTATTCAGAGACACTGTGTGTCTAAGTGCTGGCATGGGGTGTCAGACAGCCTGGAGCTGGGATCCCAGCTCCACTGCTGGCCAGCCCTGTAATGTGGTGAGTTACCTCACCTCTCTAGGCCTCATTTTCATTCCGTTTGAAATGGAGTAATGCTAAATGATCTATCAGAAGATTGGAGAGAAAGAGGCACTGGTGACCGACTACTTATCACCAGCTGGAACAGAGCACAGTGAGAGGCAGAGGTAGGCTGTGTCATTGGGAGAGACACCCCAAGTTAAGCTGGCCCTTTCATGGAGCAGCCAGGCCCCCAACAAGGAGCTCAGTATCTGTAGCAGTTCTCACTTAAGTCCTGTGACCAGCTCAGATGCAGTCCCTAGCTCAGCAGCAAGGACTTGACCAACACACCCAGTGTGTGCTTGGCAAGTTCTCCAGCTCCAATGTGGAGGAGGAGCCCAGTTGAGAACCATTAATGTCAAATGTCATGCAGCTGCAAGTGCCATTTGTCCAAGTCTGTGCTTTGGTTTTATCATTGGTGCATGAGCCTTTCCCATGGGGAGGGCTGAAGGATAAGGAATATGAAGGAGGAGGAGTGCCATCAAGACTGATAATCATGGACACCCATGGACACAGCCTTATCATTTACATATTGAAGCACGTCACATCCAGGTGGCAAACAGTCATTGAGCTCACCCAAGTGCCCTCCCTGAGTTTCCCCACGATCAGGGACTAAAAGATTAATGCCTGGCCCAGGAGGGAGCCGCTAGGACCATGCACAGCCTCCAGCCTGCACCTTGTTAAGTTATTTCAACTTCATCCCCCGGATACAACACATAAAGGCAAGAGCCAGATGAATTGCCGATGACACAAGTTATCTCCCCTACTTCCCGATGGCTGCAGGTGTCACACAGACACACAACAGGGATCACCTCTGCCAGGGAGGCCACCTCAGTGCAGTGCAGGGGCTGAGCATACGCCCAGATCCAAACAGCACTGGTCTTTGCTGATGTGGCATAGGTGTACAAGGATGTGATTTCCTGAATGACAGGCAGGCACATTACACCAATATGGCAGAGGAAGAGATAAATCGTTGCATCTTTGGGCTTCCATTGCCCAAGAAAGCAAGGACAGTAACCCAGAAGAGGCCTGCATTGGAGTGAGGGTCCATCTCACTCTGTCTTTGACAGGGGGTATTTTCTTTATGCCTGAACCCCTTGACCAAACCAGAAGGCCCGGGGCAGCCAAGATAGTCACAAGCTAGCCCAGGGTGTCATCTGCTTCTGTGGTGAGATGCTTTCTGCTGCTCACCTCTGCTGCAGGGGGCAGCAAGACTCCTTCTGTCCTTGATTCTCAATGGGAAGGTGTTCCATCGGGTCTGGTAAAAATATGGGTGTCCACACAGTGACTATTGGGCTGGAGGGAGAAAGGGGTAGTAGTGACTGGATGTCTCCTATGGAGGCCCCTCCTCAGGAAATGTCAACCCTCCATTTGAGGTGGATCTTAAGTCTCTAGCTATGGGAAGTGTGTACACTTCAGTCTGATTTCTGCACAAAAGTGTCTGTTTATTCTGATTTTTTCAGAATTCCATTCTGGGTACCCATTCCCCAAATAGTTCTGCACAAAGTGGAACATGAAGGCAAGGGTGAATCCAAAAGGCTTTACCAACATCTATCCTCTCCCATTTGCTTATAAATTGTACCTGCAGATATCTATGAACAGAACTGTGGATTGGAGGCCCTTTCTGCCTTGGCTACCTTTGGCTGGTGGCCCTGGGTCATTCTGTTGCATGGGCTTGCACCCCTGCATCCAGGATGGTCTTGTGACCAACATATGCACAAAATCAGCCTGAAATTTACAGAAAAACCTCGAGGGAGGAAGAGTTCCAAGTCAGTGTTTTCCTCCTGAGGGTGTGACCAGCATGGCAGCTCTTAAAGTGACTTCAATTACTCTGGAAAGATGTGGAGCAGAATAATCATGCATGGTGACTCCTGTAATCCCCTCTTTATTCCCTTGTTCTTTTCCATAGGTGAGACAAGCACAGGGGAGAGCAAACCTCTGCTGCTACCCACCCAGTCATGGTATCATTTCTACATTTAAATAAGGAAGATTTTCCATTTAATTACATTTAAATAAAGCAATCCAGTAGAGCCCTAGGTTTTGTTTTGCCTCTGTGCCTATGGAAGACAAGAGAAGCATTATCTTTCCAAAGCCAAGATGTTAATTTAAATATCATTACCTGGACTCAAGTTAACAAGTTCAGATTCTAGAATTCTGTATGAAGCAAAACTATCCTTTAAAAGTGAAAGAGAAATAAAACTCTCTCAGACAAATAAACACAGAGTGCATTTGTCACCAGTAGACTTACCTTGTAACAAATGTTAAAAGAAGTTCTTCAGAGAGAATGATATAGGTCAGAAACTAGAATCTACATAAAGAAAGGAAGAGTGTTAGACAAGAAATAAATAAAGAAAAAATCTTTTATTTGTTTTTAATTTATCTATTAACTGTTCAAAGTAATAACAGCAACAATGTAAAGAGAGATAAATAACTTATAGGTAAGTGAAATGAATGACAACAATGTTCTAAGTGATGGGAGGGAAAAATTGGGAATACTTGTTTATAAGGTACCTATACTCTGTATATTGTTATTTGAAAGTGGACCTAAATTAGTTGTAAACAAATATTGAAAACTCTAGGGTAAAAGTCAAAAACATATTTTAAAGAAGTATAATGGATATGCTAAGAGAAGAAACGGTGTAGAATCATATAAAATGCTCAATTAAAAACAGAGAAGACATAAAAATAGGAGAAGATAGAAAACAAATGCAACCAATAGAAAACAGGTACAATATGCTAGATACTAATCCAACTATATCAATAATGTTTTTAAAGGTCAATGCACTAAATACACCAATTAAAGTATAGAGGCCATCAGAGTGGATAAAAAGTCAAGACCCAACTGTATGTGCCTAAAAGAAAGCCACTTTAAATATAAAGACGCTACTAAATTAAAAGTACAAGGGTGGACACAGAGAATTATAGAAAATATATACAAATCACATATCTGACAAGAGATTGACACCCAGAATATAAAAAGAACGCCTAAAACTCAACAGTAAAAGCAACCACCCAATTAAAAAATGGGCAAAGTTCTTCAACGAAATTTCTCCAAAGAAGAAATACAAATGGCCAATAAACACATAAGAAGATGCTCAACATCACTATTCATTAGGGAAATGAAAACCAAAACCACAATGAGATACAACTTCATACCCATTAGAATGATTAGTATCAAAAAAACAGGAAACAACAGATGGCAAGGTTCTGGAGAATTTGGAACTTTTGTACTCTGCTAGTGGGAATGTAAAATGGTACAGCCACTATGGAAACATTATTTAGTTCCCCCAAAATGTTATAAATAGAATTACCATATTCACCAGCAATTCCAATTCTGGATGTATATACAAAAAAGTTGAAAGCAGGGAATCAGAGTGAGATTTGTACACTCATGTTCATAGCAGCATTGTTCACAATAGCCCAAATGTAGAAGCAAACCAAGCGTCCATCGACAGATGATTGGATACAGAAAATGTTGTGTATATGTATATGTATATTTATACATGTATATATAATGGAACATTATTCAGCCTTAAAAAAGGATGAAATTCTGATAGACTCTAAAACATGAATGAGCCTTAAAGATATTATGCTAAGTGAAATAAGCCAAAAGGACAAATATTGTATGATGTCACTTACACAAGGTACCTAGAATAAAGTGCAGAGAGATAGAAAGTAGAATAGTAGTTACCAGGAACTGGGGGAGTGAGAAATTGGTAGTTATTATTTAATAGGTACAAAGTTTCAGTATGGGATGATGAAAAAGTTCTGGAGATGTATAGTGGTGATAGTTTTCAAACAATGTGAGTATTAAAACCATTGAACCGTACGCTTAAAAATGATTCAAATGGTAAATTTTACATTATGTATACTTTACCACACACAGTAGTAAAGGGATAGAGAAAAATATACCATGCAAATACTAATCAAAAGAATGCTGGATGAGCCATATTAATGTCACACAAAGCTGACATCAGAACGAAAGATTATCAGTGATAAAGAAGCCATTGCATAATGATAAAAGAGTCAATTCAGCAAAAAGACACAACAATCATTAATGTATAGACACCTCACAACAGAGTGTAAAAAACTGATAGACTGGCAAGGAGAAATAGACAAATCCACGATTATAGTTGGAGATTTCAACACCCCTTTATCATGGAGCAACAGATCCAGCAGGCAGAAAATCAGTAAGGGTGTGATTGAACTGAATGGCACCGCCAATCAACTGGATCTAATTGACATTTCTACAACACTTTATCCAACACACATTTCATTCATAACACATTTTTCTCAAGCCCACATGGAATATTCACAAATATAGCCCACATTCTAGGTTATAAACACACCTTAACAAATTTAAAATAACAGAAATCATACAAATTATGCTCTTGGACCACAATGGAATTAAACTAGATATCGATAGCAGACACGTAGCTGGAAAATCTCAAAATATTTAGAGATGAAAAAACATATATATAAATACCACATGGGTCAACAAGAAGTCACAAGACAAATTTTAAAATATTTTAAACGAAATGAAAATGAAAACAGAACTCATAAAAAGTTATGGGATACAGCAGAGGCAGTGCTTAGAGGGAAATTTATAGCATCAAATGCATATAGTAGAAAATAAGAAATATCTAAATCTTGTCATCTAATTTTCCATCTTAGGTGACTAGAGAAAGAAGACAATATAAAAGCAACAGAAGAAAAGAAATAATAAAATTTGGAGCAGAAATCAGTGAAATTGAAAACAGGAAATCAATAGAGAAAATCAATGAAACCAAAAATTGGTTACCTCTAGCCAGGCTAACTAAGAAAAGAGAGACCTTTACAAAGCACAGTGGTTGGCTCAAGGAAGCTACAGGAAGGTCAGAGCATCTGGCTGGGGGCCTTGGAGCTGGGACACACCCAAAATATTCCAGTCTCATAAGCTACAGGTTGAGGTGCCACAAAGACCTTGTGAAGCTTTGGCAGGGACATAGACTCTGTTCCCTCATCTGTCAGATATTCATGGAGCACCTACTGTCTGCCAGCACAGTGCAGTGAACAGAACAGACACCACGCTCCCCGTTCTCATGTAATTTATGTTTTAGTGGTGAGCAGGGGCAGGGAAGACCTACAGAGAATTATGTCAGCCTTACAGAAGAAGGGGAGGGGTGATCAGACCATTTACTAAGGGCTCCTTCTGATGGAGGCTCTTTGTCACCCTCTGCCAAGTGACCAGGCCTGCTATTGCCAGGACAGACAGACTCAGGATGGGGGAATGGGCCTGGCCTCTGGACAGGCAGGGGACAGCATAGGAACCCAGCCCCCCACAGAGGTGCAGTGGGAGAGTGATGTGGAAGGAAATGCCAGGCCTTTGACTCTGTTGCACATCCACCTACCCCCACTACCATTTCCTCCATCCTAGGCACCTGGCTGGACCAGTACTAGGAGGATTTCTGTCAGTCCCTGGACTTCATTGACCTAAAGCAGTTGATGGCCTCTGTGCAGCTCATCATGCCCAGATTGGACCCAGAGCATCAGGCCCACCTTCTCCCAGCCCAGATGCAGCATCCAGAGCCTACTGGGACAGAGCCTGATGGAGAGGAATACTAGGGCACATGTGCACATTCAAGGAGGGGTGTGGGGTTGGGCCACCCTAGGGGAAGCCTCCAGAGGATTTTTTGGGCTAGGAACAAAACGTAGCCTCAGGGGGCCGGCCCCGTGGCTTAGCGGTTAAGTGCGCGCGCTCCGCTGCTGGCGGCCTAGGTTCGGATCCCGGGCAAGCACCGACGCACCGCTTCTCCGGCCATGCTGAGGCCGCGTCCCACATACAGCAACTAGAATGGATGTGCAACTACGACATACAACTATCTACCGGGGCTTTGGGGGAAAAATAAATAAAATAAATATTAAAAAAAAAAAAAAACATAGCCTCAGACCACTCATCCGGTAGACTGCAATCTGAGAAGACTTCCCAGGGTGGAGTCTGGACTGAGACTTCTCTTAAAGGCAGTGTGATGTTTTCTGTCTTTGGAAAGGCAATGAAAAGCCATTCATGTTGGTGAACATATCTCCTCTTTAACTTCTAGTTCCAGCTCCAGGGTTTGGTCTGTTACCAGCTACAGAGCTAAAGCCAGCTACAGTGCCAGTTCCAGCATCAGCACCAGAACTAGAATCAGTCCAGAGCTGGAGCCAGCTCCAGATCTAGAGTCAGATTCAGTACCAGCTCTGCTGCCAGCTTGAGTTGGAGCCAGCACCAGTTTTAAGCTAGAGCCAGTCTCAGAGCCAGAGCTAGCTCCATCACCATCTCTAGCACCATCTCTACAGCTAGAGCCAGCTCCAGTGTCAATTCTGTCTTCAGTGCCAGAGCCGAAGCCAATTCAGAACTGTTTTAACCTATTGTGAAAGCAAAGAGATTAATAGTTGCTTTTGGAGGATATTGACTCGGAAGGAGCTCAAAGGAACCCTCTGGAGTGACGTCAATGCTTTGTGTATTGATACGTATTTGTCAAAATGAATTGACCAGTTCAATAATATCTGAGCATCATTGCATCAAAGTATATATTATAGTAAAATATACAAATAATACAAACTGTTCTATTTCTTTTCATCTTTATGAAGTAAAAAACAGCCAAGAGTAGTATATGGTGATAAAAATAAGAATAAGATTTACCTTTGGAGGGAATAACCTGGAGGGGCATGATGGAGGATTATTTCTTTATCTGGCTGATAATTTCATGTGTGTTTCTTTTGTGATAATTCATCAAACTGTGCACTTAATGCATGTTAATTTTTTGCTACGTATGTTACACGTCCATTAAGAAATACTTATTTTTTAAAAAGCATCATTTGAATCTACCCATGGTCTCCTCCAAATTCTAAGTCCCTCTCTCCTCTCAAGAGGAAATGAATAGCCTGAATTTTATGTTTATGATTCCATTAAATTTCTACAGTTTTATTTCTATGTGTATGTATCTCTCTTTCTCTGTCTCTGTCTCTCCCTTTTTCTCTCTCTATGTGTGTGTAGAGATATTTACATATGTATGCATGTGTGTATAGACACATATATACATATAGACACATGCCTACATATACATATACACATATACATACATATACATGTCTTAAGTCTGCTTGTGCTGGTAAAACAAAATACCATAGACTGGGTGGCTTCCATAGACTGGGTGGCTTAGAAAACAAATTTATTTTCTCACAGTTGCAGAGGCTAGAAGATTCTGGCAGATTTGGGTTTTGGTGAGAGCTCTCTTCCTGGCTTGCAGATGGCTGCCTTTTCTTGGTGTCTGTGCATGGAAAGAGAGAGCGAGCTCTCTTGTGTCTCTTCTTATGAGGACACTAATCCTGTTGAATCAGGACCCATCCTTATGATCTCATTTAACCTTAATTATGTTCTTAGATGCACCCCCCCATTTCCAGACACAGCCACACTGGGGGTTAGGGCTTCAATATATGAATTTTAGAGAGACACAAACATCAGCCCATAACAATACATATACATATAAAATCTCTGTTTGTTTCTGCATTTTGTCATATTGTTGGAGTCTGGCTTTTTTCTCTCAACATTTCATTTCTATAATCCACTGATATGGCTCTGCAATATTCCTTATGTAAAAATACCATAATTTATTTGTTGTTGAACTTTTTTTCCTGCTATTATGAACAATGTTGATATGAACTTGCTTATTTATGTCTCCAGTTGTACACGTGCAAAACTTCTTTAATATATAAACATGAGAGTGGAATTGCATGGTTCAAGGCAATGCACACTTTCCAATGTAAACCATAACAGTGTGCTGTTTCTCTAGCAGAGGTGAATAGGCTTCCAATAAATACACACTGTTGTCAACAAAGAGCAGCTTCTAACTTAAGTTTTCCAATCTATTAACATAAAATGGAACCTTATTGAGGTTTTATTTGTCTTTTCCTGATTATTATTGAGGTCGACTATCTTTTCATATGTTTATTAGCCCATTTGAGTTTCTTTTCTCTGAAATATCTATTAATCTCATTTTGCCTATGTTTCAATTTTGCTGTATGTGTAGTGTATTTTTCTGATTAAATTGTAAGCTATTCCAAGGGATATGTTTTGAATAGAGTTCAGAAAGATGATTGGGATCAGAATAACAGAGGATAGAGATGAAGATCGTCTAGGAAATGTTATCTGGTACCTGGGGAAATGGTAATGTAATTTCTTAATTCAAAGAGACACTTTTCTTCTCATATTATTTAATCAAATAGAAACTCTAAAGAGTCTTTGATTTTATTTTTATCTCCATGCATGTAGGGAAAGAGGGAGGTGCTCACCATGTTCTTCTGGTTTGAGAAGGAAGTCTTGTAGACTCTTGACTTTTAGGAACACAGGCATGTCAATTGTAGAATTATAATCAGAGCAACAGATTATCAATCATGATCCACAGGACCTAGAGACAATTTCTGAAGTCTAAACACCTTACAAGACTCTTCATTCAAATAGCAGTTCCAAGTACAGATTGATTTTAATACAAAACAGAACAAATTAACAACACATGAATATTCACACTTCTTTGCTTCAAATAAAAAGCATGTGGTATTCCTCTCCTACCTGGCTTTGAAGAAATGGAGCTGGAGATGTATGCAATATATTTGGAATCAATTTTGTAAGGAGTTATTGAAAGACATTTCTTGAATGGTTATTCAATGATATTGTGATAAACTTGCACCAAGAGAATGCTGACTCCACAGCTTTTGGGAAGGAGACAAGTATTTATAGAAACTGTGGTCCATTCCCCAGGGTCCAGTTGTGGTGATGGGGTATAAAGTCCCTCAGTCTTTTGCTCAGAGAGTGAAAGTATGAGAGTGTTTCTGGTGTTCTTGCAATGGCATGGAGTTCAGAAACAAGAGACTTTGGTTAATACACTTGATCTTTAGCTTGGTTTATTAGAGACTCTGAATCACATTTTCTCCAATGTCCACCAAGAAGGCAAAAACTTCGTGAATCACCAAGTTCCTAGTAGCTGCCTTGTGGTTATTATCATTATTCCTCCAGGTGTGAACTCTCCTGTTGCCTGCTATCAACAAACAGCTCTTCCCTCAAGGGAACCAAAGATAAGGAAGCAATTATTTCCTGCTTGTCTCTAATCTGTAGCTGGGGGTGGAGCCCCCCTCTTCACCCCCAGTAATCCTCTCCATGACTGGTAAAGTTAGAATCTACACCCATCACTCAGGATTTGTAAACAGGTGTGTCTCCATATACCTATCTTGTTTGGTTTTGAACTGATAATGCTTCTCCCTGTTGCAGTGCATCTTTGAGACCTTTAGAGACTCCACCTGATTCATTGTGTCCTGTGTCTTCTAGAGAGAAATGGAAGAGCCTTCCTTGGCCTTGTCGCTGAAGGTATATGTGCTCATCATCTAAGAGGCAATGTCAGAGCAGGAGTAGAATTCATATTCAGTTGTGTGATTGCATGTGTTTATGTGTTTATGTCTGTGTGTGTGTATTCAGTCTGTGCTACTGATCACAAGCTCGACTCTACCACTCCTCACACCAGGGTATAACAGACTGCTCCATGTAGAATAATTTATCTCAAACTGACATTCTATCTAATTTTTGAGAGAATAAAAATCCTATCGCTTCTTGCTTATCTTTCATCCCCTGTTAAATATTGTTGGTTTTTCCTCCAAATTTTATCCCAAATTGTAATTATCTTCATCTTTGCTGCTATGATCTGGGTGTAAGCAAGTACCATTTTGTACCTGAACTACTGCAATAGCCTGCAGTTAAGATTCGTGCTGACACTCTTGCCTGTAATCTGTTCTCTACACAGTAGCCGGCATATTGTTTAAAATTTTTCATTCACTCCTTTACTTACAACTTTTCATGAGTGTTCTATTGCTCTGAGAATAGAATCAAAACTTTCCATTATAGCAGAAAACAATTTACATAATCTGGCTTATTAATTAACTTTCCCATGCTGACGTTGCTCCTGAATTTTCTCTGTTCCTCAAATACCATAGCTCTGTTCTCTGCAAACAACTAGAATGCCCATTTTTATAATCTTCACACAGCCGGCTTTTATTATTCACGACTCATTGTAAAGAACCCATAAGAAAAGGCTTCCTCACTACCTTAGCCTCTTGTAATTTGACAATATCTATCAAAATTGTGAGTATACATATCCTCCAATTCCATTTTTGGAATTTGTCCTACATATATATGTGCTAATGTGAAAAATGGCATATAGACGATATTATTAATGAAATATTGCAAGAAATAGAAAGATATTAGAAACAACCTAAATGTCCATCAGAGAGCTAGTTAGCACTTTCATTGTGACAAACTGGTTATTATTAACATGGTAATGACTAGCAACACTGATTGTGTAATTTATCTCAGGTAACAATATTAAATTAACAGGATTTTTAATGTAGTGGACTGAAGAATGTAAGAACTGTAGAGATAATTTCAGTCAAATTGGGAGGATTGGTACATAATGTAAACTTCAGTTAACCCCAAGATGAATGATGAGTCCTACAATGAAGACAGTTTCTCAGCTTTCAAAAAGAAAATCCTTTAGACTGAATGTCTTTATATAGTGTGTGGATTCTATTTTTTAGTAGATAGACCAACATGTTCTCTTTTCCTATCATTTTGTGAATGTTCACATGGGCAAGTCTAAGATTAATTGGCCTGAAGAAGAAAGAAGGAGAAATGATAGTATTAGCAAAGTATAAGAAGTATTAGAATATAACAAGAAAAATATCAGTTATGAATCATTGGCATAAAACTTAGGTTAGGAACTGTGAAATAGGAGATATTATTAGGTAAACTATGCCGGACAGACACTTACAAAGAGCTTATTCTTTTGCAGATCCAGGATATGAGTGGAGAACCCGAAGTATTTCCTGGTGTTCTGAGAACTTGAATAAGAGTGATCTGGTTAGAACTGAGGGAATGAGGTGAGAATTTGGAAGAGAAGCAGACTGTTTTTCTTCACATTCCATGAAAATGCCTTTAGAAAGAGTGATGGTAGACTGAAAATGTTGAGGAGTAGGAAGAAATTTTCTAAAAGGAAGGACTGATGACTATATTACAAGTTATGTCACTAGATCTTTTATGTTATTGACATATATTCTTGCCCTTATGCTCCTGTCTAGACCAGTTACATATGATGTTTCCAGCAAGTCTCCAAATCCTGATTTCTATGAGATCCGGAGCAGCCCACTGGGTTATCTGACCTTGATCCAAACCATGTAAATAAAGCATTAGCCAAAATATTTGTGAGAGTCATGGGGAAAGTTAAGAAAGGCCAACACACCAATTGGAGAGCCTCTACTAGTGTTTCTTAGCCTTGCACCACAATTTCCTAAGCTCATATTTCTGTCATGAACTCCTGGACTCCTCAAGTTTGAACTTGATCTGATCTCATCACCATTCTCATGTTTCACGGTTTCTCCAAAAGAGACTGTGCTGGTTTCTAGGTGAATGCATAATAATCTGATGTCAGATCATCATTAGCCCATTAGTGGGGCAAAAAGCATGAGCTATTCAGGTTAAAATTCATGTACTGGCTAGTCAAAAACCATGTTTCCATTATGTAATAGTCATAATCACTTCTCATTCTTTCACATTTTCATCTCTTTTTATACCTCTAGCAAAAGAGAAGAACATGAGGAGGGATAATCAGAGCAGTGTGTCTGAATTCCTCCTCCTGGGGCTCCCCGTCTGGACAAAGAAGCAAGGCATGTACTACACTCTTTTCCTGGGCATGTACCTGACGACAGTGCTGGGGAACCTGCTCATCATCCTGCTTATCAGGCTGGACTCTCACCTCCACACTCCCATGTACTTCTTCCTCAGCCACTTGGCCTTCACTGATGTCTCTTTCTCATCAGTCACAGCTCCAAAGATGCTCATGAATATGCAGACAGAGAGTCAATCCATCTCATATGCTGGGTGCATTTCCCAGGTGTGTTTCTTCTTGTTGTTTGGGGGTCTTGACAGCTTCCTTCTCACATCAATGGCCTATGACAGGTATGTGGCCATCTGTCACCCCCTCCACTACACCACCACCATGAGTCAGAAACTGTGTTTCCTGCTAGTAACTGTGTCCTGGGTCCTATCCTGCACCAGTGCCCTTTTGCACACCCTCCTCCTGGCCCGTCTCTCTTTCTGTGGAGACAACACTCTCCCCCACTTCTTCTGTGACCTTTCTACCTTACTTAAGCTGTCCAGCTCAGACACCACAGTCAATGAGCTGGTTATCCTCACTGTGGGAGTGGTGGTCATTACCCTGCCATTAATGTGTATCTTGGTCTCCTATGGCCAAATTGGGGCCACCACTCGTAGAGTCCCCTCCACTAAGGGAATCTGCAAAGCCTTGTCCACATGTGGCTCTCACCTCTCTGTGGTGTCTCTGTACTATGGAGCAATTATTGGACTGTATTTTTTCCCCTCATCCAGTAACTCCAATGACAAGGATGTCATTGTATCTGTATTGTACACTCTGGTCACTCCCATGCTAAATCCCTTTATCTACAGTCTGAGGAATCGGGATATGAAAGGAGCTCTGAGGAATATACTCAGTAAAAGAAAATTTTCACCATGCTGAGCATTGTTTTTCCTAAAAGTGGATATAAGACCTGCTCCATCCTGCACATGCAACGTGAGCATCCTTTCCTCTCCGAATAGCTGCTTTTTAGTGAACCTTGATGTGGTACTCTCTCTTCAGTCTCTGTTTCAGCTTGGACTTAGCTTTCTTAGCTTTCTTCTCCGTTTAGTTTTTGTTATTATTGTTGTTCATTTTAAAGGGTCATGGGAAAGGTTTATCAAAAACATACCTGCACAACTGTCCTTTCCTAATTATTTTTTTCCTTTTCATATGTTATCTCTTGTCCTACAAACATTTAAAATTTTTATGCAGTCACAGCTTTGTCTTTTTATTTTATTTTATTTGTAGTTTACAACTTTTATATAGCAAAGCTTTTCCCTTCTCAAGATAATAAAAAATATTCCTCCTGGCAGTTTTATGATTTTATTTTTGTGTTTAATTTAGTAATACATTTGAAACTTATTTTTATGAATGACATAAATTAGATATTGAGTTTTATTTTTGTTTTTAATTTCTGATTAGTTGTCCAAATTTTGGTGTCAGCTATGTTTATAGAGTTATGATAACTTTGTATGTCATTTTTTTTTACCTTATATTGAGCGGACATGGTCACAAATTGACCTGAGACGGTTTTCTGTAAAAGTCCAGGAAAACTGTCAAGACAGGACTGGTACTGGCCCGCGGTGGTGAACTCAAACTGACCATAGCCCTCTGTGTCTTAGGGTGGCCAATTGGGTGCGAAGCATGGTAGTGACAGTAGAGATTTTAAAGTGGCTTTGCAAGTGATGATGTGATTTTGGGTGATCAGTTCAATCTGCTAAGGGGATTCAGCCTTTCAGGGTATGAGACTAAGAATGGCTATTAAGAATATCTGGAAATATGGGCAACCTGAATTGAACTCAGGCAGGACTACAGTGTAGTTTAATCCAAATGTATTTGATTTTTTAAAATAGTACTTCCCTGCCCTAAGTACATAAATATAGTGTCCTATGTTTCCATCTGAAATAGTAAAGTTTTGTTGTCATTCCTTGAGAATCTACCTCTGCTCAATGCAAATGTAGCTAATTGCATGGCTATGGCTGATCTCTGTGACAAATATTTCTGTATCCATTATTTCACTGGATCCTAATAATTGGTATAAAGGCGGGAATTCATATTAAGAGAGGTTTAGTAAGTTGCCCAGCGCCACTAAACTGGCAATATTCAGTGGAGGTAGTACTCAAACTACTCTATGTGTGAGGCCTTATCTTGAGTCCTTTAAATAATTTGATTATATGTCAAACTTGAGCAATATTTTTACCCATTTTATTTGGAAATTTTATTTAAACTTTAAAAAATATTGAAATAGTATACAAACAAAAAAGCATATATGATGTGTATACAGTTTAAATATATACATGTCTCTATATATATAGTATGTTGTGTGTGTATATATGTGTATGTGTTTTTATATATATGTGACATATAATCACACTTTAAAGAATACTATGCAAAGAAACACTCATTTAACAATCTCTAGGCTTAGCTAGTAGAAAACTGAGAATGTTGTTAAGGCCCTTGTGTCTCCTCCTCAATTGTATCTTTCACTTCTCTTGAAAGTACCCAGTATCTTTAATATTTTAATTATTTATTTACTTTTCCTTAAAGTTTTAACATTTCTGTGTTGAGCCTTCAATTTCTCTAGAACTGCATATAAATATAATAATACTATATTTATTCTTCTAGGCTTTGCTTTTGCTCTCTAATACTGTCCTTGTGAAATTCATACATATTGTATAATATTCCGCTGTGAGGCTACAATGCACTATCTGTTCTATTTTCTATGGCTATCTTGTTTGTTTTCAGTATTTTGCTACTACAAACAATGCTACTAAAAAATTCTTTTACATGCACCTAGTGCATATATGCAAGAGATTCTATAAATTCTATACCCAGAAGAAGAACTACTGGATTGTAGGCACGTGTATGTTCGACTTAACTATCACTTCTAAACTCTCCTATAAAATAGCTATACCAAGCAGCCAGTCTGAAAAGGCTACTTAGCGTATGATTCCAATGGCATGACATTCTGGAGAAGGCAAAACATAGAGACAGCAAAAGGATCAGTGGTTACCAGGGGTTCAGGGCTTGAGGGGGAGGAGGGTAAATTTTTAAGCAAAGGGGATTTTTAAGACAGTGAACTGTTCTCTATGATGCTGTAACAATGGATACATGTCATTATGTATTTGTCAAAAATTTAAAAAATGTACAACATAAAGTGTGAATTCTAATGCCAACTATGGACTTGAGTTCTGATATATCAATGTTAGTTTAATCATAACAAATAAACCACAGGGATGCAAGATAATAATAGAGGAACTGGGTAGGGGTGGGGGAGAAATATATGGAAACTTTCTGCTTAATTTTTCTGTAAACCTAAAACTTCTCTAAGAAATAGTCTATTAATTTTTTAAAAGTTATACTAATTTACATCTCCATCACCCAAGGATGAGAATTCCTATTACATTACTTCTTCAACAACATTAGGTATTGAAAAATTTCTTTTTTTTTTAAATTTTTTGTTTATTGCAGTAACATTGGTTTATAACATTGTAAAAGTTTCAGGTGTACATCATTGTACTTCTATTTCTGCATAGATTACATCATGTTCACCACCAAAATACTAATTACAACCCATCACCACACACATGTACCGAATTATCCCTTACACCCTCCTCCCTCCCCCCTTCCCCTCTGGTAACCACCAAGCCAATCTCTGTCCCTATGTGTTTGTTTATTGTTATTATTATCTACTACTTAATGAAGGAAATCATACGGTATTTGACCTTCTCCCTCTGACTTATTTCACTTTGCGTTATACCCTCAATGTCCATCCATGTTGTCACAAATGGCTGGATTTCATCGTTTCTTATGGCTGAGTAGTATTCCATTGTGTATATATACCACAGCTTCTTTATCCATTCGTCCCTTGATGGGCACTTAGGTTGCTTCCAAGTCTTGGCTATTGTGAATAACGCTGCAATGAACACAGGGGTGCATGTACCTTTACAAATTGGTGTTTTCAAGTTCTTTGGATAAATACCCAACAGTGGAATAGCTGGATCATATGGTAGTTCTATCCTTGATTTTTTGAGGAATCTCCATACTGTTTTCCATAGTGGCTGGACCAGTTGGCACTCCCACCAGCAGTGTATGAGAGTTCCCTTCTCTCCACATCCTCTCCAACACATGTTGTTTCCTGTCTTGTTAATTATAGCCATTCTGACGGGCGTGAGGTGATATCTCATTGTAGTTTTGATTTGCATTTCCCTGATAGTTAGTGATTTTGAACATCTTTTCATGTGTCTGTTGGCCATCTGTATATCTTCTTTGGAGAAATGTCTGTTCAGGTCTTTTGCCCATTTTTTAATTGGGTTGTTAGTTTTTTTGTTGTTGAGATGCATGAGTTCTTTATATATTTTGGAGATTAAGCCCTTATCAGATGTATGGTTTGCAAATATCTTCTCCCAATTGTTAGGTTGTCTTTTCGTTTTGTTGATGGTGTCCTTTGCTGTGCAGAAGGTTTTTAGTTTGATGTAGTTCCATTTGTTTATTTTTTCTATTGTTTCTCTTGCCCGGTCAGATGTGGTGTTTGAAAAGATGTTGCTAAGACCGATGTCGAAGAGCGTACTGCCTATGTTTTCTTCTAGAAGTTTCATAGTTTCAGGTCTTACATTCAAGTCTTTAATCCATTTGGAGTTAATTTTTGTGTATGGTGTAAGGTAAGGGTTTACTTTCATTTTTTTGCATGTGGCTATCCAGTTTTCCCAACACCATTTGTTGAAGAGACTTTCTTTTCCCCATTGTATGTTCTTGGCTCCTTTGTCAAAGATTAGCTGTCCTTAGATGTGTGGGTTTATTTCTGGGTTTTCGATTCTATTCCATTCATCTGTGTGTCTGTTTTTGTGTCAGCACCATGCTGTTTTGGTTACTATAGCTTTGTAGTATATTTTGAAATCAGGGAGTGTGATACCTCCAGCTTTGTTCTTTTTTCTCAGGATTCCTTTAGCTATTCGGGGTCTTTTGTTGTTCCATATAAATTTTAGGATTCTTTGTTCTATTTCTGTGAAAAATGTTGTTGGAACTTTGATAGGGATTGCATTGAATCTATAGATGGCTTTAGGAAGTATGGACAACTTAACTATGTTAATTCTTCCAATCGAAGAGCACGGAATATCTTTCCATTTCTTTGTGTCTTCTTCAATTTCTTTCAGAAATATTTTATAGTTTTCAGTGTACAGATCTTTCACCTCTTTGGTTAAGTTTATTCCTAGGTATTTTATTCTTTTTGTTGCAACTGTAAAAGGGATGGTATTCTTAATTTCTCTTTCTGCTACTTCGTTGTTAGTGTACAGAAATGCAACTGATTTTTGTATGTTGATTTTGTATCCTGCAACTTTACCATATTCGTTTATTACTTCTAAAAGTTTTCTGGTGGATTCTTTAGGGTGTTCTATATATAAAATCATGTCATCTGCAAATAGTGACAGTTTCACTTCTTCCTTTCCAATTTGGATCCCTTTTATTTCTTTCTCTTGCCTGATTGCTCTGGCTAGGACTTCCAATACTATGATAAATAGGAGTGGTGAGAGTGGGCATCCTTGTCTGGTTCCTGTTCTTAGAGGGATACTGTTCAGTTTTTCACCATTGAGGATGATATTAGCTGTGGGTTTCTCATATATGGTCTTTATTACGTTGTGGTACTTTCCTTCTATACCCATTTTATTCAGAGTTTTTATCATAAATGGATGCTGTATCTTGTCAAATGCTTTCTCTGCATCTATTGAGATGATCATGTGATTTTTGTTCTTGATTTTATTAATGTGGTGTATTACGTTGATTGATTTGCGAATGTTAAACCATCCCTGCATACCTGGAATAAATCCCACTTGATCATGGTGTATAATCTTCTTAACGTATTGTTGTATGCGATTTGCTAGTATTTTGTTGAGGAATTTTGCATCGATGTTCATCAGTGATATTGGCCTGTAATTTTCTTTTATTCGTGTTGTCCTTGTCTGGTTTTGGTATCAGGGTAATGTCAGCTTCGTAGAATGAGTTAGAGAGCTTCCTCCCCGCCTCAATTTTTTGGAAGAGTTTGAGAAGCATAGGTATTAAGTCTTCTTTGAATGTTTGGTAGAATTCCCCAGGGAAGCCGTCTGGTCCTGGGCTTTTATTTTTGGGGAGGTTTGTGATTACTGTTTCGATCTCCTTACTGGTGATTGCTCTATTCAAATTCTCTACTTCTTCTTGATCCAGTTTTGGAAGGTTGTATGATTCTAAGAATTTATCCATTTCTTCCAGATTGTCAAATTGGTTGGCATATAGCTTTTCATAGTATTCTCTTATAATCTTTTGTATTTCTGAGGTGTGTGTTGTAACCTCTCCTCTTTCATTTCTGATTTTACTTATTTGTGCCTTCTCTCTTTTTTTCTTAGTGAGTCTAGCTAAAGGTTTGTCAATTTTGTTGATCTTTTCAAAGAACCAGCTCTTGGTTTTATTAATTTTTTCTTTTATTTTTTTTGGTCTCTATTTCATTTATTTCTGCTCTGATTTTTATTATTTCCCTTCTTCTACTGATTTTGGGCTTTGTTTGTTCTTCTTTGTCCACTTCCTTTAGGTGCATTGTTAGATTGTTTATTTGAGATTTTTCTTGTTTGTTGAGATAGGCCTGTATCGCTATAAACTTCCCTCTTAGAACCGCTTTTGCTATATCCCATAAATTCTGGCATGTCGTATTTTCATTTTCATTTGTCTCCAGGTATTTTTTGATTTCTTCTTTGATTTCTTCATTGACCCAGTCGTTGTTCAGTAGCATTTTGTTTAATCTCCACGTATTTGTGGCTTTTCTGATTTTCTTCCTATAGTTGATTTCTAGTTTCATACCGTTGTGGTTAGAAAAGATGCTTGATATTATTTCAATCTTCTTAAATTTATGGAGACTTGTTTTGTGGCCTAATATGTGATCAATCCTGGAGAATGTTCCATGTGCATTTGAAAAGAACGTGTATTCTTCGGTTTTTGGATGTATATATCCACTAGGTCCATCTGTTCTAGTGTGTCGTTTAAGGTCAATGTTTCCTTATTGATCTTCTGTTTGGATGATCTATCCGTTGGTGTAAGTGGAGTGTTAAAGTCCCCTACTATTATTGTGTTACTGTCTATTTCTGTTTTTATGTCTGTTAATAATTGCTTTATATATTTGGGTGCACCTACATTGAGTGTGTAGATATTTAGAAGTGTTACATCCTCTTGTTGGATTGTTCCCTTGATCAATATGTAATGCCCTTCTTTGTCTCTTTTTACAGTTTTTGTTTGAAAGTCTATTTTGTCTGATATGAGTACTGCTACCCCAGCTTTCTTTTCATTGCCATTTGCATGGAGTATCTTTTTCCAACCCTTCACTTTCAGTTTGTGAGTGTCTTTAGGTCTGAAGTGTGTCTCTTGTATGCATCATATATATGGGTCTTGTTTTTTTATCCAGTCAGCCACCTTATGCTTTTTAATTGGAGCATTTAGTCCATTGACATTTAAAGTAGCTATTGATAAGTATGTACTTACTGCTATTTTTAAACTTTTTTTTTTCTCAGCGTTTTAGTAGTCCTTCTCTGTTCCTTTCTTCTTCTATACAGAATTGATGGTCACTTTAGTTTGACCTCTGTCTGAAAGCTCTACTCTTTAACTCTCCTCGTCCCTCCTTTTATGTTATTAATATCATATCTAACCTCTTTTTTGTGCATTTGTATCGATTACGTTCTAATCATGGAAATAGATAATTTTTCCTATTTGTGGTCTTCTCTTTTCCCCTTAAATCAGTCCCTTTAACATTTCTTGTAGCACTGGTTTCTTGGTGACTAACTCCTTTAATTTTTGCTTATCTGGGAAAATTTTGATCTCTCCTTCCATTTTGAATGATAACCTTGCTGGGTAGAGTATTCTTGGCTGTAAGTTTTTTCCTTTTAGCACTTTAAATATATTGTGTCACTCTCCTCTAGTCTGTAAGGTTTCTGCTAAGAAGTCAGCTGATAGCCTTATGGGGTTTCCTTTGTATGTAACTTGACATTCTCTTGCGGCTTTTAGGATTCTCTCTTTATCTTTAATTCTGGACATTTTGATTATGATGTGTCTTGGTGTGTGCCTCTTTGGGTTTATCTTGTTTGGGGCTCTCTGTGCTTCCTGTACCTGGATGTCTGTTTCCTTCCTTAGGTTAGGGAAGTTTTCATCTATTATTTCTTGAAATAGATTCTCTGCCCCCTTATCTCACTCTTCTCCTTCCGAGACACCTATAACACGGATGTTAGTGCGCTTGATGTTGTCCTAGAGGTCCCTTAGACTGTCCTCACTCTTTTTAATTCTTTTCTCTTTTACCTGTTCACCTTGGGTAATTTCTTCTAGTCTTTCATCCAGCTCACAGATCCGTTCTTCTGTATCCTCTACTCTGCTTTTGAGTCCCTCTAATGAATTTTTCATTTCCAGTATTGTATTCTTCATTTCTGATTGGTTCTTTTTTATATCTTCCATTTCTTTGTTGACATTCTCACTGAGTTCATCTATTGTTCTCCCCAGATCAGTGAGCATCCTTAACACTCTTATTTGGAACTCTCTGTCGGGTAGGTTGCTCATTTCTGTTTCACTTAGTTCCTTTTCTGGGGTTTTGTCCTGGTCCCTTACTTGGAATGTATTCTTTTGCCTCCTCATTTTGCCTCTTTCCCTGTGCTTGTGTCTACGTATTAGGTAGGTCAGCTACGTCTCCTGCTCTTGGATAGGTGACCTTATGTAACTGATGCCTTAGGAAGCTTCCAGTGTGCTTCCCTCAGTTCTCAATGTTCCAGGTGTGGCCCCTATGTGGGCTACGTGTGTCCTTCTATTGTGGCCTGTTAGCTCTCCCTATAGGCGCCCAGGGAGGCTGAGTTATGCTCCTGGCCAGCTGTTGTAATGCTCTGCTGCTTGTAGTTGTTGTGGGCCCTTCAGTCTCTTTATCAGGTGTGGGGCACCCCAGCACAGTTGGCTGCAAGTTCTAATACCACATTTGTGTTGCAGTATTTCTTTTAAGTGAGTAGGCCCCCAGTGTGGCAGGTTGTTAGGCTCAGGGCCTTACAATTGCTGCAAGCCTCTAGCCTATTATGTCTCTTGTCAGCTCTCTGAGGATTGCAGCTGGGTGGGGCTGGCCTCAGGCACAGGAACACCCAATTGTTTCAGGCCTTAGAAGGTGGGGCAAACCCCCTATGTGGGTCTTTGAGAAGCACAAGTCTTCTGCAGCTGACAAGCCCTGTTGCCCACAGGTCCACACACACAGTCAAAACAGTCCTGCCCCGTGTGAGCGCCCCAACCTCCCCAAGCGGACCCAGTCTCTCCACGGTGGGAGCCCCACACACTCCGCCACCGACCCACACTCTCCACCAGCTCTTTGTGCACACCCTGCCCCGCTCAAGTCGGCTCAGTTGCCAGGCTGCAGAGAATCCAGTCACCAATCTATGCAGGCCCACACGTTGCCTGAGGGCTTGCTGTTGGGTGGGGCCAGTCTCTAGGGTGGGCTGCCTGCCCTGGCTGAGCTGGATTAAATTGGTGCTCTAGGGGGTGGAGCAGACCCTGGGCTAGCTGACCTCAGGGAGGACTCCAATGGCGTCTGTGTCAGCACGCTCACACCAGGCCACAACAATGGCTGCCGCCAATGTCCCATTCCCTGGAGAGGTCTCACACCTCACCGAGATGCACTCAGGGCCTATTAGGTGAGTCTCTTGTCACCAAAGCACTGTGCACCTTTCTTTCTGGTGATTTTAGGATGCTTTCTGGAACAGGTGAGTTTGTGTGCGGGCCCTTTAAGAGCCAGTTTTAGTTTCTTTGTGAACCGGGTTTTCTGGGGGTACTCCCCAATGTTTTAGTAGCAGGCAAAGTCAGATATTATGCCGCTGGTCTCCATTGTGCTGGGTCCACAAAATGCCCACAGCGGGGGCGCTCCCCGGCTCAGGACCCCGCGCCTCCAGGGTGGGTGCATACCTGTGAGCTGCTCCCGGCGGCCGTGAAGCTTGCGGCTTGTGAAGGCGGCGTTTTTCCTCTCCGGAAGGGAGTCTCTGCCTCTTCCACCTCAGTTAGGATTGTCCGTTGTTGCAGGAGTTCCTCTTATGCAGTTTTCAGTTCTGTCTTAGGGGTAATTTTTCCACGAGTAGTTGTAAATTGGCTGTGTCCACGGGAGGAGGTGAGTTCAGAGTCTGCCTATGCCGCCATCTTGACTCCACCTCCTCTAGAATTCAAAAAATTTCTTAGTTTTTACAATTATGATGAAAAGAAAATTATATATCATTGTGGTTTTACTTCCTATTTCCCTAATTGTTAATGAGATGGAGCATCTTAGCCTATTCTTATTAGATGTTTGTGGCAGAGGTGGTTGGCTGTCCACCAAAATTGCACGACTTCCGTCCCATGTGTGAAGTTGTCACTGGGAGGCAGCTGCCACACTTCCTACTAATCTGGGTGTAGGTACATGACAGATTCTCCACAATGGAAGAGAATGTGTCTTATTTCCTGTCTAGAATTTTAAAGAAGAGGGTGTGTCTTCTACTCTATTGTCTATAAGCAAATTACCGGCTTCCCTGAGAGATAATTGAACCTGGTCCCTGAATTACCACGTAGTGAAATGCTGTCAACCTACTAGAAGACCCACTCTGGGCTATTAAAGCAGCCATCACTATCCTTATTGATCGTCACTATCTTTATTGGTACAAATTTTTTTTTTGTAAAATACATGATTATTTCCTTTCCCTGCTTTTTTATTGGGTTTTTTCTCTTTTATTTATCACATTGTAAGACAGACTTCATATAATTTGGAAGTAAATCCCTTGTCAGTTTTATATATTGCAAATTCCTTCCATTATTGGAAACTTGTTACTTTTTTTCTGTACTATTAGTGTCTTGATTTTAATGATTACATTTATTAATGCATTATTTTATGATTTGTGTTCTTTTTAATTTTTTTTCCCCAAAGCCCCAGTAGATAGTTGTATGTCATAGTTGCACATCCTTCTAGTTGCTGTATGTGGGATGCGGCCTCAGCATGGCCGGAGAAGCAG